>NC_140175.1:39543107-39668107 GCF_963971535.1 Notolepis coatsorum
ACACACACATGTGCGCATGTACACACACATACACACACACACACACACACACACACACACACACACACACACACACACACACACACACACACACACACACACACACACACACACACACACACACACACACACCCCTCCCCAGGCAGCCAATGCATCTGTTATATTATACTGTATTTGGTTGCTGTCCCTCATTTTGGTAATTGGGTGTTGGAATCATGCAAAAGCTGTGTGTCTGTGTGTCATCCACTGTGTCATCCACTGTGTCTCAATGAATAGGTTTCCTTTCAGGTGAACGGACAGCAGAACCTGGAGAACTGAACCTGAGCCTGGCTACTGGCCATTGAAAGCTATTGAGTGGTACAATTCTAAGATAAGATTCTGAGAAGGAAAAAAAAACAACGCATAACCTACCTCTGTGGTTCTCAACCTGGTGGTACTATATTTATTTATTTCTAGTTGCGGCGGCGCGATAGTTAGATAACCTGGTGGGGAACAACCAGGAGATCACTGTGACAGAGAGTAATGCAGTCTAAACAGTCATACATATTTTATTCAACGTCAGCCCTGATCATAACAATTTTTTTTAGATAAAACTTTCTTTTGTAATGTCAGATAAAAAATGAAATACTCCCACTCTTCTGAAAAGAGTTGTTGTTAAATCTGACATTACAAAAAAACTAAAAACCATCAAAATCAGTGTTGTTGCTAATCATTGACACATGATATATTGAAAATATTTCACTTTTTGTGTGTGTTTTTTTTACAATAATTTGTGATGCCCATCACAAACACTGGCATTTAAAGGGTCAAAATAAAAAAAATGCTTGCACCAGAATGCAGGAAATTAAGTCTTTTTAACAAAAACAATTCTGGTGGGGGACCCCCAGACCCCCCACTTAAAAAGTGGCCTGACTGGGGCTATATTTCACACTATATTTCCCAGTCTGAATTATTTCCCCAGTCCGGCCCTGCTTATGTGAGTTGTCAATGGACAAGTGTGTGTGTGTGTGTGTGTGTGTGTGTGTGTGTGTGTGTGTGTGTGTGTGTGTGTGTGTGTGTGTGTGTGTGTGTGTGTGTGTGTGTGTGTGTGTGTGTGTGTGTGTGTGTGTGTGTGTGTGTGTGTGTGTGTGTGTGTGTGTGTGTGTGTGTGTGTGTGTGTGTGTGTGTGTGTGTGAGTGAGAGAGTGTGAGATAGTGAGAGTGTGAGAGAGAGAGATTGGATGAAATACTGTACAGTTGTTATTGTGTTCATAATGTTCTCATTTGCTGTGTGATAATGATGGTTATTATTCTGTTATTAATGTTCTCACTGTGTGTGTGTCACTTACTGTGTGTGTGAGAGAGTGTGTATGTGTGTGAGAGAGAGAGAGAGCCAGTGGCACTTCCTCACCAAATGTGAAAAATATAAATATATTAGAGAAACGCATTTTAAAAACTTGAATTAATAAAAAAAAAAGCTTTCTCGCACTACCAGATACAGAAAAACTACCAGTCCTACTAGGGGAGGACTCAACAAGCTGTGAGCTAGCAGCAGCATATGTTGCTGCCTGCCACAAACTGAGGGACAGTGAGTGACAGTCACCTGACATGTTTACGCCGTAATACTTGATGTTTTATTTTACGATGATATTTTGTATGTACTTATATCTGTTTGTAATCCATGTTTATGTTTAATATTGCTTTGGCAACATGTAGAAGTACGTCATGCCAATAAAGCCATTTGAATTGAATTGAATTGAATTGAGAGAGAGAGAGAGAGAGAGAGAGAGAGAGAGAGAGAGAGAGAGAGAGAGAGAGAGAGAGAGAGAGAGAGAGAGAGAGAGTTTGAATTAAGTACATTAGCTGAAATACAGTTGTTCTTAATTATCTCACTTGCTATGTGAGAATGTTAGTTATTATGTTCTCAATGCCCAATGCATTGTATGAGAATTGTGTGGAAGAGTTTGCTAGGTCTAGTGCTACCCCTTTGTACATTGTGGCTGTGTCTGACTAAAGTTAACAATAAATAATGTTATTAGGAATAAATTTGCCTCCTGCGTAAACTGTGCATAGCTGGTGGTACTTGGAGAGCCAGCTATGTTCTCAGGTGGTACTTGGTGTAAAAAGGTTGAGAACCACTGACCTACCTAACTGGGCGGTCGCACTGATTGCATGAATGTGTCACTCTCAGACAGAAATGTATTAATTTTGAATCCATTATCTACCTGCCGATGAGTTGCGTTGCATTTCAGCTATCAGTGAATCAAAATATATACACTGAAATCACATTTCTACCAAGCAGGAATGTTTTAGGCTATAGGCTAGGCGACGCTAGATACAACAGATTTTACGAGTGTCTTCCGTTTGATACAGCCAGGGGATCCTTTGCAACGATAAAAATGCAATATGCAATCAATGTGACGGCAGCATAATAGTTAATAAAATAAAAGCGTTGCCTCTGCATCACAGAGCTTAGAGGGAGACTCCACTGACTGATGGCTTCATCAGCCTATGGCACGACCTCAAAGCTCACGGACCAGATTGTTTTGATGTGACACACCTCGTTTGGCATAGAGGCCCATGGCGCCATGCCAGCTCTGCAACTCAGCCCCATGCCAACTGTCACGGTTAAGGGCAGGGCAGGTGTTACTCAATTTCACACAAGATTAGGCCCTTTCAATGCGGTCTTGTGTTGTACAGTAAGTTACACTTAATAAGTCACCGACGATGATGACGTGGATTGATTGACAGTCCCTAATGGGATTTCCATTGTTTGGCATCCCCAGACTATTACTGATACGACAGTGAAATTGTCGAAACGCTGTGGTTTGAATACCGCTGATGAAGTTTGTCGTATGTCAAACCTTCTTTCCTCCGCCTTTTATCCCTCACCTGCATACATAAAAACTACACCATACTATCTGTTACGTATTACTTTCACATGGTGGAGGGAATACTTACTGTCTGTGGTGCATATTCACATTGTGGTTGTAGTGTGTTGTCACTAATGGTAATGGGTGGTTTAATTGACACACTCTTGTTTGTTTTGCTTGTCACTAAAATGGCCGCTTCTCTAATTATCACAGGTGTGGTGATGAGGCACCACGGCCTACAAAAGCAGAGCAGAGTGGAAGCTGCAGCAGTTCTAGTTCCCAAGCTCTCGTCACAGCTGCCTCTCGGTTCTCGTCACAGCTCTCCAGAGTCTCACCTGAAGAGCTCACTTGTGCTCACACTGCCTTTTCACCATTTTTGCCTTTTGCTGCTTGACCATTTTTGTTGCTTTATTTTTGGACCATGTGCTTTACTTTAATTATATCCTGAACTAGGGAGTCTGGAGCACCCAGCTCCCCATTCTTTTTGCAGTTGTGCCAATAAATATAGTTATTTTTGGATACTTGTCTGTTGTCCTGTATCCACCACTTTACATTCAAGGCCTAAACGAGACATATTTTAGGATTGAACGTAACACTATCTAATAAAGACATGTCATGAACGGCTCCTCCTCCTACCTCCAGTCAATGGTTTCTAACTACACATACACACTCTTGAGACCCCTACGCTCTGCATCTTATAACTACACACCCTTGAGACCCCTACGCTCTGCATCTTCTAACTACACACCCTCGAGACCCCTACGCTCTGCATCTCCTAACTACAGACCCTTGAGACCCCTACGCTCTGCATCTTCTAACTACACACACTCGAGACCCCCACCCTCTGCATATTCTAACTACACACCCTCGAGACCCCTACACTGTGCATCTTTTAACTACACACCCTCGAGACCCCTACACTCTGCATCTTCTAACTACACACCCTCGAGACCCCTACTCTCTGCATCTTCTAACTCCACACCCTCAAGACCCCCACCCTCTGCATCTTCTAACTACACACCCTTGAGACCCCCACCCTCTGCATCTTCTAACTACACACTCTCGAGACCCCTACGCTCTGCATCTTCTAACTACACACCCTCGAGACCCCTACGCTCTGCATCTTCTAACTACACGCCCTCAAGACCCCTACGCTCTGCATCTTCTAACTACACACCCTCGAGACCCCTACGCTCTGCATCTTCTAACTACACACCCTCGAGACCCCTACACTGTGCATCTTCTAACTACACACCCTCGAGACCCCTACACTCTGCATCTTCTAACTACACACCCTCGAGACCCCTACGCTCTGCATCTTCTAACTCCACACCCTCAAGACCCCCACCCTCTGCATCTTCTAACTACACACCCTTGAGACCCCTATGCTCTGCATCTTCTAACTACACACTCTCGAGACCCCTACGCTCTGCATCTTCTAACTACACACCCTCGAGACCCCTACGCTCTGCATCTTCTAACTACACACCCTCAAGACCCCCACCCTCTGCATCTTCTAACTACACACCCTCGAGACCCCTACGCTCTGCATCTTCTAACTACACACCCTCGAGACCCCTACGCTCTGCATCTTCTAACTACACGCCCTCGAGACCCCTGCGCTCTGCATCTTCTAACTACACACCCTCAAGACCCCCACCCTCTGCATCTTCTAACTACACACCCTCGAGACCCCTACGCTCTGCATCTTCTAACTACACACCCTCGAGACCCCTATGCTCTGCATCTTCTAACTACACGCCCTCGAGACCCCTACGCTCTGCATCTTCTAACTACACACCCTCGAGACCCCTACGCTCTGCATCTTCTAACTACACATCCTCGAGACCCCTACACTGTGCATCTTCTAACTACACACCCTCGAGACCCCTACACTCTGCATCTTCTAACTACACACCCTCGAGACCCCTACGCTCTGCATCTTCTAACTACACACCCTCAAGACCCCTACGCTCTGCATCTTCTAACTACACGCCCTTGAGACCCCTATGCTCTGCATCTTCTAACTACACACTCTCGAGACCCCTACGCTCTGCATCTTCTAACTACACACCCTCGAGACCCCTACGCTGTGCATCTTCTAACTACACACCCTCGAGACCCCTACACTCTGCATCTTCTAACTACACACCCTCGAGACCCCTACGCTCTGCATCTTCTAACTCCACACCCTCAAGACCCCCACCCTCTGCATCTTCTAACTACACACCCTTGAGACCCCTATGCTCTGCATCTTCTAACTACACACTCTCGAGACCCCTACGCTCTGCATCTTCTAACTACACACCCTCGAGACCCCTACGCTCTGCATCTTCTAACTACACACCCTCAAGACCCCCACCCTCTGCATCTTCTAACTACACACCCTCGAGACCCCTACGCTCTGCATCTTCTAACTACACACCCTCGAGACCCCTACGCTCTGCATCTTCTAACTACACGCCCTCGAGACCCCTGCGCTCTGCATCTTCTAACTACACACCCTCAAGACCCCCACCCTCTGCATCTTCTAACTACACACCCTCGAGACCCCTACGCTCTGCATCTTCTAACTACACACCCTCGAGACCCCTATGCTCTGCATCTTCTAACTACACGCCCTCGAGACCCCTACGCTCTGCATCTTCTAACTACACACCCTCGAGACCCCTACGCTCTGCATCTTCTAACTACACATCCTCGAGACCCCTACACTGTGCATCTTCTAACTACACACCCTCGAGACCCCTACACTCTGCATCTTCTAACTACACACCCTCGAGACCCCTACGCTCTGCATCTTCTAACTACACACCCTCAAGACCCCTACGCTCTGCATCTTCTAACTACACGCCCTCGAGACCCCTACGCTCTGCATCTTCTAACTCCACACCCTTGAGACCCCTATGCTCTGCATCTTCTAACTACACACTTTCGAGACCCCTACGCTCTGCATCTTCTAACTACACACCCTCGAGACCCCTACGCTCTGCATCTTCTAACTACACACTCTCGAGACCCCTACGCTCTGCATCTTCTAACTACACACCCTCGAGACCCCTACACTCTGCATCTTCTAACTACACACCCTCGAGACCCCTACACTGTGTGCATCTTCTAACTACACACCCTCGAGACCCCTACGCTCTGCATCTTCTAACTACACGCCCTCAAGACCCCTACACTGTGCATCTTCTAACTACACACCCTCGAGACCCCTACGCTCTGCATCTTCTAACTACACACCCTCGAGACCCCTACGCTCTGCATCTTCTAACTACACACCCTCGAGACCCCTACACTGTGCATCTTCTAACTACACATCCTCGAGACCCCTACACTGTGCATCTTCTAACTACACACCCTCGAGACCCCTACACTCTGCATCTTCTAACTACACACCCTCGAGACCCCTACGCTCTGCATCTTCTAACTACACACCCTCAAGACCCCTACGCTCTGCATCTTCTAACTACACGCCCTCGAGACCCCTACGCTCTGCATCTTCTAACTCCACACCCTTGAGACCCCTATGCTCTGCATCTTCTAACTACACACTTTCGAGACCCCTACGCTCTGCATCTTCTAACTACACACCCTCGAGACCCCTACGCTCTGCATCTTCTAACTACACACTCTCGAGACCCCTACGCTCTGCATCTTCTAACTACACACCCTCGAGACCCCTACACTCTGCATCTTCTAACTACACACCCTCGAGACCCCTACACTGTGTGCATCTTCTAACTACACACCCTCGAGACCCCTACGCTCTGCATCTTCTAACTACACGCCCTCAAGACCCCTACACTGTGCATCTTCTAACTACACACCCTCGAGACCCCTACGCTCTGCATCTTCTAACTACACACCCTCGAGACCCCTACGCTCTGCATCTTCTAACTACACACCCTCGAGACCCCTACACTGTGCATCTTCTAACTACACACCCTCGAGACCCCTACACTCTGCATCTTCTAACTACACACCCTCGAGACCCCTACGCTCTGCATCTTCTAACTCCACACCCTCAAGACCCCTACGCTCTGCATCTTCTAACTACACACCCTCGAGACCCCTACACTCTGCATCTTCTAACTACACACCCTTGAGACCCCTATGCTCTGCATCTTCTAACTACACACTCTCGAGACCCCTACGCTCTGCATCTTCTAACTACACACCCTCGAGACCCCTACACTCTGCATCTTCTAACTACACACCCTCGAGACCCCTACGCTCTGCATCTTCTAACTACACACCCTCGAGACCCCTACACTCTGCATCTTCTAACTACACACCCTCGAGACCCCTACGCTCTGCATCTTCTAACTACACACCCTCAAGACCCCTAGGCTCTGCGCATCTTCTAACTACACGCCCTCGAGACCCCTACGCTCTGCATCTTCTAACTACACACCCTCGAGACCCCTACGCTCTGCATCTTCTAACTACACACCCTTGAGACCCCTATGCTCTGCATCTTCTAACTACACACTTTCGAGACCCCTACGCTCTGCATCTTCTAACTACACACCCTCGAGACCCCTACGCTCTGCATCTTCTAACTACACACCCTCAAGACCCCCACCCTCTGCATCTTCTAACTACACACCCTCGAGACCCCCACCCTCTGCATCTTCTAATTACACACCCTTGAGACCCCTACGCTCTGCATCTTCTAACTACACACCCTCGAGACCCCTACACTCTGCATCTTCTAACTACACACCCTCGAGACCCCCACCCTCTGCATCTTCTAACTACACACCCTCGAGACCCCTACACTCTGCATCTTCTAACTACACACCCTCGAGACCCCCACCCTCTGCATCTTCTAACTACACACCCTCGAGACCCCTACACTCTGCATCTTCTAACTACACACCCTCGAGACCCCCACCCTCTGCATCTTCTAACTACACACCCTCGAGACCCCCACCCTCTGCATCTTCTAACTACACACCCTTGAGACCCCTATATGCTCTGCATCCTTTGGCCGCCTCAGACCCACTCCTATCAGAGCTCCTGGGGGGTCATCAAAGCAAGCTATTCTCGGTCCTCGCTCCACAATGGTGGAACTAACGCCCCACCACAGTCAGGACCGCTGAAACCTACCCAATTTTCCACCGTTGACTAAAAACACACCTCTTCAATCAATATCTGAAATAAAATATATATATATTACTGTCTTTTTACAATTTTTTTTTTTTTTATCCACTTTTTCTCCAATTTTCTATATTTTTCTCCCATCCCAATTTCGTATCATCCAATTCAACCCTGTCACGAACGCTGTTTCTTGCCTCCCACAAGCCGGCTGCAATGTGGACTAAGTCATACATAGCACAAGTCCCCTCCGGTACTTGAGGTAACAGCAGTCGCATCTTTTCACCTGCGCAGCTCGATCTCTCAGTGGCGAGGAGTAACGTGTGGGAGGCTCACGCTGCCCCCGACACTTCCTGATTCTACTGCGCAGGCGCACCAACCGACCTGTAGGAGTCGCTGTCCACAACGCCCGATCCCCACCCTTCAGTTTCCCTCCCCGTAATACGGCCAATGTGTATTACTGCGGACGACCAGCTAAACTGAAAACAATGTGGAGAGCTGGATTCGAACACGCGAACCCAGCGTCTCCACATTGGTGGCGAGTGCCTTGCCCACTACACCACCTAGCCGCCCCCTGTCTTTTTACTATTATGTACACTACTACTATGCTACTATACTTATACTACTACTTATCATGCTAATGTGTCTATACTACTATGCAGTAGTAGTGTAACACTCAAGCTCGATACTTTTTGACGAACAACGCCACTGACCCTTAGCTGCCAGAGAGGTACCTCTCTTGCTGACTCTTGTTCACAACTTGTAAGTCGCTTTGGATAAAAGCTAAATGACTAAATGTAAATGTAAATGATGCAATCTTAAAACCATCAAAGAACATCAAATGCAACCTTCAGGCCTGAAACATGTCAAACCTTCTGGGTTGAAAAGCATGCTAGCTTGTGGAACAGGAAGGCAGCCTGCCGCTCGGCAATAAACACAAGATCTTATCTGTGGCTTCGCCGAACTATAGGGAGTAAACACTAGGGTGTGTGTGTGTGTGTGTGTGTGTGTGTGCGTGTGTGTGTGTGTGTGTGTGTGTGTGTGTGTGTGTGTGTGTGTGTGTGTGTGTGTGTGTGTGTGTGTGTGTGTGTGTGTGTGTATGAATGCTCATTCGTCCATTCTTTCATGCATGGTGGTGCTGCAGTTGTTTTCCTCTGGAGCAGTAGAGTCCGGCTAAACTACTGTCTCTTTGGAAGTGTCAGAGGACAGATGTTGGCGGGTGATGATCTCATTCAAAGCCCCGTGTTGACAGCACAATGTGCTAACAGGCTCAACCCCCCCCCCCCACACACACACACACACACACACACACACACACACACACACACTGACGGTATATATTAAATCGCTACAGCACAGTAGGCCAGAACCGCATATTCACTTCACATGGTGTTGATAGTTATCACATTGGGGCAGACAATAGGCAGAGACAGCTGCCTACAATATAAGATCTACAGTGGAAGCATTGACTGTAGACATTTTAATTTGTTGTGTTTTTGTCTTCAAGGCGGTTTCACTCCACAACTCGCTTTGTTGATGATTGATTTATTGCACAGGATTTCTGTTGAGGAAGATATTTTTGTCACTCAGTTTATTGTCTGGACCTGTCATCCGCCCCCGATTGCGTTGTTTTGCGCAGTTTCTTTCTTGGACTTTGTCAATACGAAACATAAATATATACAATACGTAATATATTACTTATGGCTATAACATAACATACATTATGTACCTTTTGTTTATATGTACTTTATTTACAGATTGAGCTGTCAGAGGACAGTGCAACAGCTCAACATGAGTTTTGTACGATCATTGAGGCCATAAAAGGTTTGTTTACACAGGTAATGTCTGTGGCCATTGAAATCAAATAAATCTGTATTTTTTGTTGTGATAGGTTAAGAAAGTTCTAAATGAAATTAGATTATATTGTCAAATAAAGTCAAGATTGTACCTTTAATACTGTTTTGTTATAATTATTATCTCCACCAGGAAGAAGCGTGTCTGTGCGTGATTCTATCTGTCTGTGGCTAATCTCGCAAACTACAGGGTGGATTTGGATGAAACGTCACACATAGGCTGATAGCAGGCCTGAATTCTGAAATAGTTTCCCGATCGGTTAATGAATTTGAATACATTTCCATCATTGTCCATTGAAATTTATATTCAGTATAAAGTTACATCTTTTGAACGCAAGAGGGTGATACTCCACAGGTTTGCTGCTCAGAGCCTACAGGAATCAGCTCTCTGGCCCCTGTTTACAACATGCCATAGTGAACCTATTGTTATATTATCGTATAGCTTACGCTCTGCTCTATTGGAACCCTATCCCATATCAATCTAATACTGAATACATTTCTTCACATGTACACACCCATCCGCCTGGCCACACCCACATCCGCTCCTCTACATAAGTGGGGACGTGGCCATACTAACAGCTACTTCCCTATTTTCACCACCGACAAGTGTCTGTATACACCACTTGAGTTTAGTGCCGAAATAGTTGTTGGAAAGGAGCTACGTGGACATTGTATCTTATTTTTCTCTCTCTCGCCAATTTACGAGAAAAGCTAAGTCATAATGTCTGCACCTTCGGGGGGTTCGAGCGCTCACAACGTCACCCTTCACCAGCGCTTCTCCATTGCCGCGTCCGCCGTGCGTCGTGGGGCTGCTCTGACTCCACGGTTGTGGCAGTCAGATACGCTCGGGCGGCGCCCGGTGGTGAGTCTGCCTCTCCGAGGGGCCGTTGAGCCACCGTCTCCCGTGAGATGGCCTAGTTCCGGCCCTGGTTCCCCCGCCAGTGGACAGTCGGCCGAAAGGCCGACAGCTCCTCTGGTGGCTGGGGATTTGCAACGCAGACTCTTCGCCTCTGCTCGCTCCCGTCGTAGGGCGATGAGCTGCAGGGGCGAACGGCCTGGCTTTGGGGTTGTGCTGGAGCCGGACGAGAGTGCTCTTGCCTTGTCTCCGTTTCCGATGGAAACTGAGGATCACATGGAGGGGGCGAGAACGCTCTTGTGTGATGCCCCAGTGGAGACGTATCATTCTCCCCCTCGGGGTGTGGCAGGGAGTGTTGCGTCTCTTTGGGGTCCCTTGTTCTCCGGTGTTGGGTTAGAACCTCCGACCCTGAGACAAGATGCCCAGCTATCTGTCGCGTCGGATGGTGGCGCCCGACATGGCAGCCTCCCGTACGTGAGGGACGCAAGTGACGTGGAGGGAAGTACGCAAGGGGAGTTGCTTGCCTTGTTCCTCGAGCTCATGGCCCGCCGCCGCAGCCGCTAATGGCGTGGCGTTGCCGCAGCCTCTGCCTGCACCTGTTCCTGATGACATGATAGGTCATCTCTGGCAACGTCGTCCTGTGAGAGAGACGGGCGTTGTCTGCCCATTCTTCCCTTCAATGGAGGCCTACGTGAAACAGGGACAGGTAATCTCCCGCATCACTGGCCTTACCCCCGCCTACGTGCCAGTCATGCGGGTGTTCGAAAACTATCTTTTGAAATTAAATGTTCCCCTTAAATTGTAACCCCCATCTTGCACATTGAACAATCGTTGAAAAAATATTATTTCTTTTTAAAATTTAAAATGTATAATTGTTTTTGCTCTGCGCAGTTTTGGCGCCCCCTCTATATCGGCAACCATTATTTTTACATAAAAAAAGATTCTAACATAAAAATCTAAAACGGTCGTTCGGTCTGAGCCTCAGCTTTAGGTGTTCACAGTCAGAACATGCTAGAGCGCTGTGCATTGATGGGTATCGCTCAAGTGTTTATAGAGCGTTGAGGAAAGAAAGGCTAACGTTAGAGAACTATGAAGAGGCAAAAGCCATCCGGCCATCCAGTATAAGAAAAGAAGAAAAGAAGAAGACGAGAAACGTGCCAAGGTGAAAGGTATGCAATTTTCTACAACTTCCAAGACCTGCCACACCAAGAGCTGATGAAGCAAGCAGAGGCACTTGTACACACCTTAAACCATGGAGGGCAATCTGATTTGGATGAGAAGGAGCTGGCTCAGGAGTTGGACAATTTGATGTGATTGATGACTTTGCAGCCAGAAAGATTGCACTGTAAATGGAAACCAGTAGGAGCTACAGGCTAACCTTGAAGTGTGATAGGGAGTGGAATGTAAATAGTTCTTTAGACAAAGTGAATTTGTAATTTTTATTTATTTGTTTGTTTATTTAGCATATTATATTTTGATTATATAAGTGTTTTTTTTTAATTAATTTCTTTTTATTATTATTTACATGAAAACAAGACAACACAATAACCACAATAACAATACACAGAACTTCACAGGGAAATAACAGAAACAATAATAATACAGAAATAACAAATTATAAAGACAAAAAAAAAGAAAACAGAGTACAACCTTTTAAAATTTAAAGGGGTACTATCTAATAAATGGCCTTTCCCAGTATGCAGCACCGTTTCCCGGCCGTGTGGCCCTATATTAATAAAACTTATATCTCTAATTCTCAAAAAGGCCCATTCTTCCAATTCACCTCACAACATTGAATGAATGAATGAATGAAAACTTTATTTAACAGATTGCAGAATGGGTACAATACAGTACGGCTCAATACATACAATTGTTAAGGGGATGCAGACCTGAGAAAGACGTTTGTCTTGTTTCCATCAGGGTCCCCCATTTTCAATTCATATAGACATTTATGACATACACAACATACATGACATTTATGGCATAGGGACATATAGGTATTTAGTACTGATACATTTGTGACATAGGCGGTATTCAAATATACAGTACTGTTACCCCTAGATCCTGACAGAGTATATACATATGATGGGGAGGGGACTGTACATTAGGAGGGGGTGGGTGGGTGGGAGGGAAATATACATACGGCGGGGAGGGAATATATACATGCGGTGGGGAGGAGACTGTCTATTAGGAGGTGGTGGGGGTTTTGGGCATTTACGGTGGCCAGTTTCGAATTGCAGCCTCCCGTAGGTGCTCTTTAAGGGCGGTTTTGAATGTGGGCAGGGATTCACATTCCTTTACAGCTTTGGGTAGGGCGTTCCACATTGTTGTGGCATAATTGCGAAACGTGTTTAGTCCCTTGTTTGAGCCGAATCTGGGTTTAACATGATTTGTTGAGCTTCCTCTGGTGTAGTGGTTGTGGTATTCACTGACCTTTGGGAAGTATTTTGACATGTACATGGGCACCCCGGTCGTATAGTGTATCTTGTAGACCAGGCCCATTGCAAGTTGCTGTACTCTGTCGTCTACTCTAAGCCATCCTAGGTTGGCAAAGTGGGCAGGGGTGAGGTGGGTTCTGGGGTTCAGGTCAAGTAGTAGTCTGACCAGTTTGTTTTGTGATGTTTGTAATTTTGTTTTAAGCGCCTTTGAGGTGCTTTGGTACCATGAGGTGCACGCATAGTCATAGTACCCTTGAATGAGTGCTCCTGCCAGAGTCTTCAGGGTATTCTTGTTTACCAGAGAGGAGATCCGGTACAAGAATCTAGTTCGTTGGTTGACTTTTTTTATTACATTGGATGCCATTTTGTCACAGGAAAGATTTGCCTCTAGGATGGAACCCAGGTAGGTAATTTCATCTTTCCTTGTGACAATATTGTCACCCACTGTAACTGAGAATCCGTCGGTCTTGCTGAGTTTGTTATTTGAACCGAAGAGAATGGACTCTGTTTTGCCCATGTGTAATGATAGTTTGTTATCAGCGAGCCATATGCAGATTTTGCCTAGTTCCGTGCTGAGGGTTTTTTCAACCTGCAATTTGTTCTTGTCAGAGACCAGCAGGGCTGAGTCGTCCGCAAACAGGAACAAGTTGCAGTCACAGGCTGACGACATGTCATTTGCATAAATTAGGAAGAGTAGCGGTCCTAGTATGCTTCCTTGTGGAACACCACAGCTCACTGTGAGGGGGGGGGATAGAGTACCGTTTACCTCTACCATCTGTTCTCTCCCCTCCAGGTAGGATTGCATCCAGCTCACTGATAGGCTATCAAAACCAATTGCTTTTAGCTTGTCCATTAGAATGGAGTGATTGACAGTGTCGAAGGCCTTTTGTAGGTCCAGCATGACCATGCCGCAGTATTTGCCAGCGTCCACCTCTTGTTTGATGTGGTCGTTCAAATAGAGGAGGCATGTGTCAGTGGAGTGGGACGTTCTGAAGCCAGATTGGAATTCGTAGATTAGGTTTTTTTCCGCCAGGTACTTTTCGACCTGTTCGTAGACTATTTTCTCCATGACTTTCGAGATGGAGGTAAGAATAGAAACAGGGCGGTAGTTGCCTGGGTCTAATTTGCTGCCCTTTTTGTGTAGAGGGGTCACTCTCGCAATTTTGAAGTCCTTGGGGACGTGCCCCTGTCTTATAGAGAGGTTTATTATGTGTGTGATGACTGGGGTGATGGCGGCTGCTGCGTCTCTGAGGAATTTGGAGGGGATGTTGTCATGGCCAGTGGCCTTGTTTGGTTGGAGGGCGCTCAATTTTTTGAGTACCTCATCGGTTGTTACCATTTCAAGTTTGAAGTCGTCTTTGTGGACCCCTAGGTTTTTGTAGTATGCTACTATGTGTTCTACCCCATAATTCCCTGAGTGGGAGGGTAGTTTGTTTACCAGTGTTGTGGCTATGTTTGTGAAGAAGATGTTTAAGTAATTGGCTACATCCAGCTTGTCTGTGATGAGCGTGTTGTCCGTCTTTATGTTTATGTTTGAGAATCTGGTTTTAAGTTTTTTACTGCAGCCTAGTTGATTATTGAGTAATTTCCAAAGTTCGCAGGGTTTGTTTTTGTTTTCCTCAGTTTTGTCGTTGATGAAATTTCTTTTTGCGGTTCTGATCATGGTGTTTACGTCATTTCTTAGTCTGTTTCTTTGGATTTTTAGTTCAACCACGTGGGCTTGGAGTTCACTGTTTGAGCTTTTGGAAAGCTTTGTCTGACTTTTATGAAGTTCAGAGCATTTTTTGTCTCTGGTTTTCATAGCGGCCAGTATTTCAGTGTGCATCCATGCCTCAGCGCGATTTTTAACCCTGGTGGTTCTTATCGGTGCCATGTTGTTGAGTATTGCTATGAATTTGGTTTTGAATCCAAGCCATGTTTCTTCAACCTGTGTACCACTGAGCTCATCTGACCAGTCCAAGCTCCCCAGTTCTAGGTTAAAGGCCTCTCTAGAGTAAGTTTTGAGGTCTCTAGATGTGACTGTTTTGTGACAGCCGGCCTTCTGTTTTAGCTTTTTGCGGGTACAGAAAATCATATAATGATCACTTAACCCGCATGCTATCACCCCTTTACTGGAGATCATGGACTTGTCAGAGGTCAAAATGAGGTCAATGGTGGTTTGTGTCGAATCGCATACCCTTGTGGGTTGTGTGATTAGCTGGCTGAAACCGTGCAGGTCAGAAAATCTACTGAAGGCCTTGAAGACGGGTGCTGATTTACGCAGCATATCCGTGTTCCAGTCCCCAATAAGAATTTTTTCTACCCCCTCCACCCCAGCTAAACACCCATCAAGTGTGTCATAAAAGCCACTCTGTTCTGGTGGTCTATAGATTGTGCCTACTAGTACTGGTTTCGCCCTGTCTAATAAGATTTCAATCCAAACAGTTTCAATTTCATCATGGTTAAGGTCAGTACGGTTGATGTATTTGGTATCCTTGTGTATATACACACAGACGCCACCTCCATACTGGTTCCTATCCCTCCTGACTATTGAGTAGTTTTCAATTTCAATCTCTGGATCCTGTATAGATGAGTCTAATTTTGTTTCTGTGAAACACAATATGTTAGCCTTACCGTTTAAAAACAACTGTTTGATTTCAGCCAGTTTAGGTCTCAGGCTATTTGTATTTAGATTAAATATGTGAAGTCCATTTTTGCTTGTAATAAGATTGACGTCGTCACAGTTGAGGTAACTCTGTTCAATTGTGTCCTGTCCTGTGGTGGGGGGAGGGGGGGCGTTGTTGCTGTTTGTGCCGTGGGTGGGGAGGGGGGGAGGGGGTGATGCTTTGTCCTTTGCTGGAGTCTGTATTCATTTGTGTGAAAGCCCGCGATGTGGGGGGGGGGGCTGGTTGATTACAGATATGTCTGATTGTACTCCATTGTGGGGGAGGGGGGGTGCCTTTTGTCCTGGCCTCGGCCCGGGTAGACTAGCTGGCATGGCGGCCTTGGCGGGGCCAGCCAAGCTAACCGTCGGGTCCTTGGTGACATTGATGTCCCGCGCCGCTCTCCCTTTAGCCACTCGCCGAGTCTGCTGGGGCTTCTGTGAGGGTATGTCGCCGCTTGCTGGTCGGCTGGTGCAACTGCTGGCTGAAGCGTCAATTGCGTGGATGCTGTTGATCTCCGGCGCCGGTGTGAGGAGCGATGCCTCGCTGTTTTGTCCCCGCGACGTGCTGGGCGCCTCGGTTGTGAACCCCGGTTCCTTCCCTCTCGCTGTGGCCTCTCGTGGGTTCTTTTGCAGAGGTGGCAGAGGAGGAATGTTGCCGTTGATCATGTCGTTAGCCGCAGTATGTGTGGGTAGCCGTTGATCTGTTGTGCTGGCTGCTGCTTCTTGGGTCAGCAGATTTGACTGTAGTCTCTGGTTCCGTGTCATTACGGGACCAGGGTTCTGATGAATGTCACCCGACATGAGCAGATATAATAAAAACATTGATCTCTTATTACACTTGCCTGCCGGGGGTAATTTCTTTCGTTCCGGATTTGCAGTAAGTACTGTGTGGATGGTCGTGGCTCCGAAGGCTGGATGTTTCCTCTCCGAGCCCGTTAACAAATAGAAGTCGCAATGGGACTGCTGTTTTACGTTTTCGCTACCCTCCACTTCTGTCTGGAGTTGCTGCTTGAGTTGTGAATTCAGGTACAAATCCATAATCCACAGGAGGGAAAGTAGAAAATGCGCAAAGTACTTTTTTGTTGTTGCTCTGTTGCGTTGGTTACGGGAGCTACGTAAAATGCGACCGTCCATGTTGAAGCCGGATATGTCCGGCTTCACCCTCACCGAGCTGAGTCATCACAAAATGTGCATATCAGTGATGTCAGAGATTTCCCAGCTGCATAACAATGTGGCAGATGCCACCGGGTCACACAGTGGTTGGAGCCCAGCCTCAAAACGGCCTAAGGTCCTGAGGTAGAAAAACGCCGATTTTGAGTACCCGACTAGAAAAACAAAACAATGAACCTTCTTGAAAAACAAAAACCTACAGAGGTGTTCCATAGACTCACAGGAACTGTGTAAAAGTGTCCAAATAGTGAAGAAATAGCAAAATAGCTCCCCCCCAATAAAATCCCCCAGTTAAAGTCAAGAGGACAACACAAAAGACAAGACAGACAAGACATTTCCTCCTCCCCCTCCCACGAGACCGCCGGACTCCCCCGAACAAGCACCCCAACCCCGCTCAGCCGCACACGGCGGTCCTGACCTTCTCAGCTGCTGCGAACCACAGGTCAATCCCAGCCTGCCCCACCCCAATCACCCGCGCCGTGGATATCTCAAGATAAATCACATCCAACAGTGTTAGGGACCAGTTAATCACTGTGAGCTTCTCAGGCTCCTTCCATCTCAATGCTATTAGCTTCTTCGCTGCTGTGACGCCCGCTAGGACAACCCTTTTTTGTTGTACGGACGCGGGTAGTGTTGTTATATTGTTCAGGAGTAGCGTAACAGCTGTGAATGGGATAGTTAAGCCACACAGATCTGAAAGTTTGTCCGTTATTGACCTCCAGAAGCGGGCTACTGGTGGGCAATCCCAATACATATGCATATAAGTGCCAGTGGCCCTTTGAGAGCACAAAGTGCACCGATAGTCGGTTACCAGTCCCATAGCAAATAGCTTCCTAGGTGTAAGATAGGTCCTATGAATATAATTAAAATTAATTTGCTGGTGATTGGGGTTGTGGGAAGACAATGCCACATTTGCCCAAACATCATCCCAGTCAAACTCGGGGTCCAACTCCGGGATATCCCCACGCCAGATTGTATCCAATGACACATTTTTATTTTTATTATATATGTGTAACATATTTTACAATACATAATTTTCTTTTAAAGTAAATTTGCACGTTATTTTATTGTTTGTTATTGTTATTATTATTATTATTGATTGATAGCGAAGTTGTTTGTTTTAATTCTTTAGTGTGCACTTTACATTTCTTCTTAATTTTCTTTGAAAACAAATTTGCGCAGTGCTGAACCTCGCCTAGGGCGCCAAATGTGCTAGGTCCGCCCCTGGGTGTAATGAGCATTTATAATTATTTCCCCAGACTTCAACGCAGTAAGTTAAATATGGTGAAACTAGTGAACAGTACAAATTCAATCTAAAGGAGATCCCCCCTTGAATTGGCCCTTCTAAGGTTTCTCTCCTCCACATTGCCTGTGGTGCATTTCTTCCTATTGCTAGGTTTTAGTGAGTTTTTCCTTACCTTCGCGTGGGGTATGTCTGGGAGTGTTCGCATTGCATTCATTTATTTTGCATTTATTCTAAATTTGTTGGACCTTATGGTGTTCTTTTTTTGTTTCTTGACTTATTGTGATGTTTCTTCTTGATTTGTTTAAAGAAGATGTGTCCGGCCCATGGGGACATTAACGTGTGTTGTCGGGCCTTACAAATCAATTTGATTTGATTTGATTTGATTTGAACAGTAGAGAATGTGAAGTGATTTGTGATCCAGGTCGGACCTGCTTTGCTTTGTTTATTACTGAAATGCTCCTTGCCAATTTGGTTTGAATATGTTTGATATGTGATTTCCAATAAATATTTTCGTCAATCATGACACCAATAAAAAAAAATCAGACACTCTTTCAATATCCACCCCATCTATTTGTATTGTATTTTGGTCTTGGATAAATGTAATGACAATTTGTTGAAATCAAACCATATTTTAAGTTTAAACATTTCCTGCGTAATGTCCTTCAGTTTATTTAAATTATCCCCAGAACAGAAAATAGTTGTATCATCGGCAAACAAAACTAATTTCAGTAACTTGGACACTTTACATATGTCGTTGATATACAGTATAAATAATGTTGGCCCCAACACTGACCCCTGGGGGACACCACAAGCAATGTCCAAACACATTGAAGAGCAATCACCCAGTTTCACATATGTTGTCTCTTATTTAGATAACTTTTGATCCAGTCTAGTACTACTCCCCTGATGCCATACTTTTACAATTAGTTAATTAATATATCATGGTTGATTGTGTCAAATGCTTTTTTTAAATCAATAAATACTCCAATTGCATATTGTTTTTTGTCAATGCATTTGTGATTTCCTCTATTGTTTCTATTATTGCCAGTGACGTTGATCTGTTTGCTCTAAACCCATATTAGCTATCAGAGAGTAGTTGATGCTTATAGTTTTTCGAGTATTTTGGAGAATTGTGGGAGTAAAGAGACAGGTCTAGTTTGTGAAGTGGTGTTTGCTCCCAGTTTTATGGTATGACTTTAGCTATTTTCATTTAATCTGGAAATGAACCAGTTTGAAATTATAAATTGCAGATTATATGTTAATGGTTTTTAAATCCCAGCAATGACCTTTTTCACTAATGTCATATCAATGTCATCACAATCAGTGGACTTTTTGTTCTTACATTTATTTACAATGTCCAACATTTCTTTTTCATCCACTGCTTTTAAAAACATTGAACTGGGATTTCTCTCCATTCTATTTTTTCTAAATTTGTTTACCAGCTGTCCCAGGATCAGGAATCTTTTTTGCAAGATCGGGTCCAACGCTTACAAAGAATTTATTAAAGCTGTTGGCCACATCTTCTATATTATAATTATCTTTGATGTCATCATCAATGAAATATTTTGGATAATTATTAGCTGTGGTACTGTTTCTTATAATACTGTTTAATAACTTCTGTAACTGAGGGGTACAATTCCCTGACTGTATTGTTAGATATGATATTTAATACCACTACCTCATGTACTTTAACTTCTGGCCATCCAGTACAAGATATAAGTATGATGAACACTTTCCCACCTGATGAAACGAATCCACACAAATGTACCAAATCGAAGGTTTAATACAGCAAAAGGTGTATACAACGATCACTTAATTACATTTATGATTTGAAATATGAAATATGCACTTTTATGGCAAATGAGTATTCGTAGGTAAATCAACATTGAATGTCCAATCTCTGGTTACGCAGGGAGTAAGTATACAACCTGGAATATTTAGGAAACGATAGCGATGGTACTTAAATGATTATAGCTGGATACACTAAAGGGGGGGGGGGGGGTCCCGCTGGTTGTAAGACAGTAGGAGGGGGGGGTTAGAGAAGCCGCTGGCGGTATCCCATCTGGCCGACGGTGTCTTGGGAGAATCCAAAGTCTTGGACATGGTGCCCACAGAACCTCGGGCCGCAGACGAATACAGCTGGACCCTCTGTGGACGGTATCTGCCGGTCCACAACGGAGAGACGTGAGGCGACCTCACTGGTGTAGAGCGCCGTCTCACCTGGAGTCCTCTCCGGGGGGTAGTTCCAACACTCCGCAGTGTTGGCCTTTATCCATGGAATAATCAAAGCACCCAAAGCATAATCCAAGCCGTGGAAGGCTCGCCGTCGTCCGGGTAGAGTAATCCAATATACAGGTCCAGTCGCTCTTGGCCCGGAGCTCCTCGGATGCAAGCACCACTAGGGGTCTGCCCAGCCTGGTTAAGCGTCCAGATAACGTCAGGAACGATGGGGGTACTGATAACTTTAGAACTCTAATCGAACGATGCACCATACATAAATAGACTATTATTAGCTTAATAGAATACGTCCAACTCGACGGTATAGTGCCAAACTATGACTATTCAACTATTAATCTACACGATATCTCAATGCCTATTCTGGGCCAAGTAGGCCTTACTACACCACACGTGCGTCGTGGGGAGGCTTTGCGTCTGTCACTCTGTTGGAGGGTAAAGAACTGGACTAAAAGAAAATTCTACTTTACTTGCGCCATATATATATGCGCTATGAACAAATAGTACCATTCGTATTTCGCCCGACATATTCCTGCGCGGAACCGGGGCTTGCCACGACATGTTAGGCGGCACGATTGAACTTGGACCTAGGGGTATGGCAACCTGGCGCCAGGTTCTCGTCCAATGGTAGAATGAAACTATTATGGGCTGTTTAGTAGACTAAAGGGATATTCAGTGCATATTGTACAAGGAATATACAGGGGATATCAAACGATATACAAATACAATTAAATATATATATATAAATAAATATACATATTCGGTTTAATCTGATCCTTCACAACAACTTCCATATTCAATTGTTTTTATTATTATTATATATTATTAGAATACTGTTTTGGAGTCTAAATTTTGGTATTTTTTTGGTAAGAATATAGGACAGGCACATATAAGCACTATGCTTCAGTCTTTACCTTTTCAGTCACTGTAAAAATCTAATATTGATAAATGATGGTGTATATTGTATTGTGTGAGATGATGACTGAACAAATAAACTACTACTACTACTACTACTACTACTACTACTACTACTACTACTACTACTACTACTACTACTACTACTACTAATTGTTTTTATTATCATCTAGTATTTTCTTATAATATTCTTTTTTATTTGACCTTATAATATAAGTTAACTTATTTGTATATGTTTTATATTTATTGTCCGCTTCTTTTGTTTTCAATCTTATAAATTCCCTATAAAGATTATTTTTCTTTTTGCAGGAATTTTGTAATCCCTTTGTGATCCATGGACAATTGATATATTTTCTTTTACTGCTCCATTCTTTTATTGGACATTTTTTTAAATCTTTTTTTGGGATGTAATTCGGCTGGGTCTGTCAGGATGGAGGTAGGTGAGTTCCAATTGTTGTAGGCAATCACAGAGACGGAGAAGGTATACTCTTGAACAGGTTCGACTTTAATAGTAAAGAACACAAAGAGTAATACTAGGATACTATGCCAAGGCAAGGGAACGAGAGAATTAGGTAATGGAGCTTAGTGGTGGTCCAGAACTGGAACCGCCCGCGTTATCTCCGAACGCCTATAGTGAAGACCTGACAAATGACAAGCAGAGGAAAGGAATGTTATAATGCCACCAAATACCAACATTCCACACACACCCCCGTGACAGCCAATCAGAAGCCAACCCCTAATTGACAGCACTAAATGACAGGGAAAACAAGTGACAGTAATCAAGTGACAGATGACAGAGAAGGTGGGAGGTTCCCGACCGTAGTCAAGAACCAGAATCGTAACAGTACCCTCCCCCGACGAACGGCACCAGACCTTCACCTGGGGGCCTCGGGATTCAGCCGCCGGAAATCATCGATCAGGCTGCGATCTAAAATATCCCTTTGAGGCACCCAAGAACGCTCTTCTATCCCGTACCCCTGCCAATCCACCAATAACTGAAACCCCCTACCCCTCCGCCTACAACACAGTATCCTCCGCACCGTGTAAATGGGCTGACCACCCATAAACCGAGGCGGAGGAACCGTAGGCAGTGGCGGAGCCAAGGGCGATGAGAGGAACGGCTTCAACAGGGACACATGAAACGTCGGATGAACCCTCATAGAACTCGGAAGCCGTAGCCTGTAAGCCACAGGATTCACCCGACGTACCACCTTAAAGGGTCCTATAAAGCGAGGAGCCAGCTTCCTGGATTCCACCCGGAGAGGGAGATCCCGGGTGGAAAGCCAAACCCGCTGCCCAGGACGGTAAACCGGAGCCGGACGACGCTTGCGGTTAGCCTGCCGCTGGGTACTAACCGAAACCTTCTGCAGCGCCGCCCGGACCCGCTTCCACGTCCTGCGGCAGCGAGCCACATGTGCCTGGGCCGAGGGCACCTCCGCCTCCTGCTCCTGCTCGGGAAACAAAGGAGGTTGAAAACCATACTGACACTGAAAGGGAGACATACCGGTAGAGGAGGAGAGGAGGGTATTATGCGCGTACTCAGCCCATGCCAACCTCCTACTCCACATCTCAAGACCCCCTCCAGGTCCTGGTTGACTCGCTCCGTCTGCCCGTTCGACTGCGGATGAAACCCAGACGAAAGGCTGACGGAGGCGCAGAGACCGGCGGCAAACGCCTTCCAGAACCTGGAAGCGAACTGAGGACCCCGGTCCGACACGATATCCACCGGAAGCCCGTGGACCCGAAAGACATGCTGTATCACTAGATCAGCAGTCTCTCGGGCCGATGGAAGCTTGGGGAGAGGAACAAAATGAGCCGCCTTCGAGAACCGGTCCACCACCACCAAAATGGCGGTGAACCCGTCCGAAAGGGGGAGGCCAGAAATAAAGTCCAGGGATATGTGCGACCAGGGCCGTTTAGGAATAGGAAGTGGCCGGAGGAGACCTGCCGGTGCACGGCGAGAGGTCTTACTGCGCGCGCACATCGGGCAGGCCGCCACAAAGGAACGCGTATCCCCCTCCACTGTCGGCCACCAGAACCTCCTACGGATAAATTCCAGGGTCCTGGTGGCCCCAGGGTGGCTGGTGAGGGATGAGGCATGTGCCCACTGCAGCAAACGTGAGCGTGCCGCCTTGGGCACATACGACCGCCCCGGAGGGCCCCCGCCAGGATCGGGCTCCCGCGTCAGCGCCGACCTTACCACCTTATCTATGCCCCAAGACACGGGTGCCAAAATCAAGGCCGGTGGAATAATGGGATGGGGCTGCTCCTCCCGGCCAGGAAGATCAAACTGGCGCGATAACGCGTCGGGTTTGATATTCTTGGACCCGGGTCTATAGGAGATGGTAAATCGAAATTGTGTGAAGAATAACGCCCACCTGGCCTGGCGAGCGTTAAGGCGTTTAGCTCCTTGGATGTAAGCCAAGTTCTTATGATCGGTCCAAACAATGAAAGGATGTGCCGGCCCCTCCAACCAATGTCTCCATTCCTCCAGTGCCAATTTGATAGCCAACAACTCCCGATTACCCACGTCGTAGTTGCGCTCGGCTGATGACAGACGGCGAGAAAAAAAAGCACACGGGTGCACTTTCCCATCCTTTAAGCACCTCTGAGATAGCACCCCCCCCCCCACAGCGATGTCAGAGGCATCCACCTCCACAATGAACGGAACCTCTGCATCGTGGCGGATCAATACAGGAGCGGATGTAAACCGACACTTGAGATCGCAGAAGGCCGACTCTGCCCTAGGCGACCATTCAAAGCCAGGGAGAGAGGCCTTAGTGAGAGCTGTTAACGGATTGGCTAAGGCGCTAAAGTTGCGAATAAAGCGCCTGTAAAAATGTGCAAAGCCCAAAAACCGTTGTACCCCTTGAGCGACGAAGGCCGTGGCCAGTCCAAGACTGCACTCACCTTGGCCGAATCCATGCGTAGATCACCCTTCATCAACACAAAGCCCAGGAAGGAAACAGTATCAGTGTGAAACACACACTTCTCAGCCTTAACAAATAGTTGATGCTTGAGGAGACGGTCTAGCACCTCCCGAACATGCAGTTGGTGTTGCACCATATTGCGAGAAAAAATTTGGATATCATCTAGGTAAACAAACACAGACACCCCAATCAAGTCTCGCAGCACGTCATTAACCAGGGCTTGGAAGACTGCCGGAGCATTAGCCAAACCAAAGGGCATGACCAAATACTCATAGTGACCATTGGGTGTATTAAATGCAGTCTTCCACTCGTCTCCTTCTCTAATCCTGACCAGATTGTATGCATTACGTAAGTCAAGTTTAGAAAAGACGTGTCCATGAGAGGTAAAGGATATCGGTTCTTGATGGAAACGTCATTCAATCCCCTATAATCAATGCACGGGCGCTGATCCCCATCTTTTTTGTCAACAAAGAAGAAACCAGCGCCGGCCGGGGATGTGGAAGGACGTATGTGCCCCGCAAGCAATGCCTCCTCAATGTAGGTGTTCATGGCCAAGGTCTCGGGCGTGAGAGAGAGAACATTCGCCCGTGAGGCGGGGAGGTACCGGGTAGAAGATTAATGGGACAGTCGTATGATCTATGAGGCGGTAGTGCTTTAGCACGCGTCTTTCTAAAAACGTCCGCCAGGTCCCAATAGATCTCAGGAACCCCTATCAAATCGGGATTAGAGGGTGGAACAGAATCTGCGACGCTCCCCACTACCCTGGAGAGAGAAGAAGGAGAAAAAAGAGAAGAGGGGAAGGGAGACAAGGGAGTGGACAAACTCTCGCCCACGACCGACTTCACGTCGACCTCCGTTGAGAGCTTGCCCGTGCTCCAATTAATATTCCGTACACATGAAGACAACCAGGGATGACCCAACACCATAACAGAATAGGGGGAGACAATAACAAATAATTTAACCCACTCCCACCCCCCACCCGCCACCCGGATGTGCATAGGAACAGTACGTTGTGTGACGCTCCCACTGCCCAGGGGCTGACCGTCCAGGGCGTAGACAGGAATGGGAACCCCCAACTCTTCTACCGGGATTCCCCATTCTCTCACCAACCCCAAGTGAATGAAATTGCCCGCCGCCCCTGAGTCAATGAGAGCCTTCGTTCCCCTAACGTTACCCCCACAGTTAACCGCCACCTCCAGAAATGTACGTGAGTCAGATGGTAGTGCTGGGGTGAGCCCACCTGCTGGCGCCCTCTCGAGGCCCGGCGGAGCACCTCCCCTTCCCGACTGGCGCCGAGTTGAGCCAGCCTGTTCCCAACAGCTGCCGAAACGATGACCGGTGCGGCCGCACCGGAAGCAGCGTCGCTCCTCGATGAAGCGCCGCCGCTCGTCGTCTGAGAGCGACAGCGCCCCAAGCTGCATGGATTCATCACCCAGTGGCCCACTCGTGTAATGCGGGAAGATGTCAACAACGGGAGGAGAAAGGACACGTACCTGGGTAGTATCTTCACGCTCCCTCTCTCTCTCCCGATGTCGGTTGTCCATCCGTATGGCGGTGTTGATGAGCATTTCCAGCTGCTCAGGGATCTCACGCACGGAGAACTCGTCTCGCATCCGTGCGGAGAGTCCCTTGAGAAATAGGACCACACAAGGAATTTCCGGCCAAGCCGCCTCCCGAGCCACGATCAGAAATTCGATGGCATATTCTGAGGCCGTGCGGGAGCCCTGCCGGCAAGCGAGAAGCTGACCACCGGCCTCGAAGACCGAGAGTACTCGGGAAGTGTCGAATACCCTTCTCAACTCCCTGGTGAAGTCGTCCACACAGTCGCAGAGAGGCGAACCGCTCTCTAATTCGGCCGTAGCCCAGGAGAGTGCTTGACCGGTGAGGAGGGTGATAATATATGCGACTTGTGCTCTGGAAGAGGGGAATGAGCGTGGCTGCAGCTGGAACACGAGTGAGCACTGGGTGATGAACTCCCTGCATCCCTCCGGTGCTCCCGCGTAGCGGCCTGGTGCGGGTAGCCGTGGCTCCTGGTTCCGATCCTGGTGCCCAAGAGCTCCCCGACTCTCCTCGGTGTTGAACGTGGTGTTGAACGCCGCCTCTCCTGCCGCCGTCTCACCTACCGTCGTCCTTACCCCCGCCACCTTGACTTGTGCCTGCTGGGCTGTGATGAGCGCCGACTGCGCCATCTCCTGCGACGCGCTGACGATCCCACCCAGCCGAACCAACTCGGCGCTGACCAGATGTTGGTGTTCCTCCATGCGCTCCTGTGCACTCTTCTGTGCCCGGAGCATCTCCATGATTGCCTCCATGGAACTCTGATGGTCAGGTCTTCTGTCAGGATGGAGGTAGGTGAGTTCCAATTGTTGTAGGCAATCACAGAGACGGAGAAGGTATACTCTTGAACAGGTTCGACTTTAATAGTAAAGAACACAAAGAGTAATACTAGGATACTATGCCAAGGCAAGGGAACGAGAGAATTAGGTAATGGAGCTTAGTGGTGGTCCAGAACTGGAACCGCCCGCGTTATCTCCGAACGCCTATAGTGAAGACCTGACAAATGACAAGCAGAGGAAAGGAATGTTATAAAGCCACCAAATACCAACATTCCACACACACCCCCTTGGTGCCGCTCCGTGGTGCAGGTATAGGCCGTCTTCCGTTACTTTCGTGTAGTATATCTAGATGGGCTCCATCGCACCGGCTGCACCTTTTCTTTAGGCGGCATTCGGCTGCCATGTGGGGCCGCGCACATCGATAACAGCGCCGGTTGGACTTTATCCATTGACTCACTTCTTCTGCATTCATCTTTGTGAATAGGTCACATTGTGACAGCCAGTGTTCTTTCTCACAGTAGGGACACGCTATCTTCCACTTCTCCTTTCTCGAGGGGGTGCTGTGACTCTTACTGCTCGGTACTGACTCTGATTGGTGCATGACAGTCACCGATCTTCTTCCATCATTTATTCTCCTGGGTCCCTCTCTGGAGCTTGGCGTGCTCCGCCCGAAGGTATCCAGTCGTAAGCTGCTGACTTCTCTCGCCAGGAAGTCGGCTAGATCAAGGAGGGATGGCTCGGGGCCGTTGGGATCCCGGTAATCCCTCTGCCGCCTAAAGCGCTCCTGTCTTGCGGGTGGCAGCTTCTCCAAAATCCTCTCGACGTTAGAGTTGGCGTATAGCTCATGCATGCCCTTCTCCCGTTGCGCTCCCAGCATCCCTACCAGGGACTGCACTTTGATTGACAGGTCGTCTAGTGAGCGATTGTCTGTGGCTGGGGGTAGGCGATCAATATGCCTTATCTCTTGGATTACGTAATCCCATATACGTCCATATCTCTGATCCAGCGCTGCAAGGGCCGCTGTGTATGGAGTCGAAGAGGTAGCATAGGCTAGCGCTATATTGTGCGCTCGCGGTACTTTCAGGTGCTTCAGTAATATTGCATACTTGTGGCGTTCATCAGTGACATCCACCATCATTGTCTCTAAGCACATCCGGAGCTCCGTGTACTGTGCTCGACTCTCATAGGCGAAGTCTGGGAATGACGGCGTGGCATTGTATGACGCCGTGGATGGCTGATACATCGGCGAGCGTTGGGGGAGAGACCTCCTGGGCGAGTCCCCTCTTGCGCCTCGCTGTGGGCTGGTACTGACAGGGTACCATGGCCCGCTGGTCCAGGTGCTGTTCCTCGGGGCTGGTCGTGCGTCGTGCTCACCCGTGAATAGAGTCGGGGGTCTGTAGCGCAGCGCCGCGGGGGTATAGCCTGGACTGTATGGGACCTCCTGGTCCGGTGGAGTACTGTGCTGTCGTCGGGCTTGGTTCTCCTCCTCTCCCTCTTCTTCCTCTATCAGATCCTCCAGATCCTGTAATCGTTTATTTAGCTTCTCCGCAGTGTATGCCGCTCCTTCCTTGTAGCTGGGTCTCGCTTGGACCGGTCTGTGAAGGGGGTCTGCGGGGGGTATAGGCTCGGTCTGTTGGTCAAGTTCAGGGTCGCTTGCTCGTTGAGGAGACGCTGCCCTTGACTGTTGTCTCGACGAGTTCCTTGAACCCCTGGCGGAGGGAGAGGGTGTTGTCCTTTTGATCAGCTGCTCTATTAGTTGCGCTTGTAGTCTGTCGCGCTCTGCGTCTCTTTGGGCACCGGCAGCGGCGCGCTGGGCGTCGGCTCGGTCTCTTGCCATATTCTCTTCTGTCTGGAGGCGTCTCATCTCCAGGCGTGTGCGCTCTTCTTCGCTCCGTTGCTGCGCTTGGAGGCGTTCTCTTTCAATAGTAAAATGTTCGCGCTCGCTAAACGCCTGCGCTTGGAGTCGATCGCGTTCGGTAGAGGCTGTCAGGCTGACGAGGAACGCCTGTTGTAGTATCCTCTCCGCTTCGCTGGGGGAAGGCGGTTGTGGAGGTGAGCCGCTCCTGCGTGAGCCGCTCCTGGGGGTACTCGTTGGGGAGTCCTGGAGCTCTAGTTCCTCGGCGCTCTCCTCCTCTTCTTCCGTGCAGAGTTCTCTCTCTGTAGGGTTGTCTTCCTCCCGGGGCTGGTCGGGGACTACTTCTTGGGTAGTGGCGGGGGGTAAAGGCATGTCAATTCCCTCCTGGTCCCCACCGTGAGCTTGGTCAGTTACATTAGGACCTACTAGGGCCTCTGTGGTCGGGGAAACCTGGTCGTTAAGGTCAGACATAATTTTACTTTCTACTTTTACCGCGTTTACCGTTTGTCGAAGGCTAGGTAGTTGACTGACAGTGTAAGCCTCTAAGTACTGAGGTGTCTGTCGTCTGCGCCGCGGGCGTTCTAGGTTAGGAGGATCGTTTCGTGGAGTGTTCATCATAGGCCATTTCGATATTAATAACACTATATTAATATTACACTAGTTACCCTCCGGCTCGAAGGACCAATTGTAACTGAGGGGTACAATTCCCTGACTGTATTGTTAGATATGATATTTAATACCACTACCTCATGTACTTTAACTTCTGGCCATCCAGTACAAGATATAAGTATGATGAACACTTTCCCACCTGATGAAACGAATCCACACAAATGTACCAAATCGAAGGTTTAATACAGCAAAAGGTGTATACAACGATCACTTAATTACATTTATGATTTGAAATATGAAATATGCACTTTTATGGCAAATGAGTATTCGTAGGTAAATCAACATTGAATGTCCAATCTCTGGTTACGCAGGGAGTAAGTATACAACCTGGAATATTTAGGAAACGATAGCGATGGTACTTAAATGATTATAGCTGGATACACTAAAGGGGGGGGGGAAGTCCCGCTGGTTGTAAGACAGTAGGAGGGGGGGGTTAGAGAAGCCGCTGGCGGTATCCCATCTGGCCGACGGTGTCTTGGGAGAATCCAAAGTCTTGGACACGGTGCCCACAGAACCTCGGGCCGCAGACGAATACAGCTGGACCCTCTGTGGACGGTATCTGCCGGTCCACAACGGAGAGACGTGAGGCGACCTCACTGGTGTAGAGCGCCGTCTCACCTGGAGTCCTCTCCGGGGGGTAGTTCCAACACTCCGCAGTGTTGGCCTTTATCCATGGAATAATCAAAGCACCCAAAGCATAATCCAAGCCGTGGAAGGCTCGCCGTCGTCCGGGTAGAGTAATCCAATATACAGGTCCAGTCGCTCTTGGCCCGGAGCTCCTCGGATGCAAGCACCACTAGGGGTCTGCCCAGCCTGGTTAAGCGTCCAGATAACGTCAGGAACGATGGGGGTACTGATAACTTTAGAACTCTAATCGAACGATGCACCATACATAAATAGACTATTATTAGCTTAATAGAATACGTCCAACTCGACGGTATAGTGCCAAACTATGACTATTCAACTATTAATCTACACGATATCTCAATGCCTATTCTGGGCCAAGTAGGCCTTACTACACCACACGTGCGTCGTGGGGAGGCTTTGCGTCTGTCACTCTGTTGGAGGGTAAAGAACTGGACTAAAAGAAAATTCTACTTTACTTGCGCCATATATATATGCGCTATGAACAAATAGTACCATTCGTATTTCGCCCGACATATTCCTGCGCGGAACCGGGGCTTGCCACGACATGTTAGGCGGCACGATTGAACTTGGACCTAGGGGTATGGCAACCTGGCGCCAGGTTCTCGTCCAATGGTAGAATGAAACTATTATGGGCTGTTTAGTAGACTAAAGGGATATTCAGTGCATATTGTACAAGGAATATACAGGGGATATCAAACGATATACAAATACAATTAAATATATATATATAAATAAATATACATATTCGGTTTAATCTGATCCTTCACAACAACTTCCATATTCAATTGTTTTTATTATTATTATATATTATTAGAATACTGTTTTGGAGTCTAAATTTTGGTATTTTTTTGGTAAGAATATAGGACAGGCACATATAAGCACTATGCTTCAGTCTGTACCTTTTCAGTCACTGTAAAAATCTAATATTGATAAATGATGGTGTATATTGTATTGTGTGAGATGATGACTGAAAAAATAAACTACTACTACTACTACTACTACTACTACTACTACTACTACTACTACTACTACTACTACTACTACTACTACTACTACTACTACTACTACTACTACTAATTGTTTTTATTATCATCTAGTATTTTCTTATAATATTCTTTTTTATTTGACCTTATAATATAAGTTAACTTATTTGTATATGTTTTATATTTATTGTCCGCTTCTTTTGTTTTCAATCTTATAAATTCCCTATAAAGATTATTTTTCTTTTTGCAGGAATTTTGTAATCCCTTTGTGATCCATGGACAATTGATATATTTTCTTTTACTGCTCCATTCTTTTATTGGACATTTTTTTAAATCTTTTTTTGGGATGTAATTCGGCTGGGTCTGTCAGGATGGAGGTAGGTGAGTTCCAATTGTTGTAGGCAATCACAGAGACGGAGAAGGTATACTCTTGAACAGGTTCGACTTTAATAGTAAAGAACACAAAGAGTAATACTAGGATACTATGCCAAGGCAAGGGAACGAGAGAATTAGGTAATGGAGCTTAGTGGTGGTCCAGAACTGGAACCGCCCGCGTTATCTCCGAACGCCTATAGTGAAGACCTGACAAATGACAAGCAGAGGAAAGGAATGTTATAATGCCACCAAATACCAACATTCCACACACACCCCCGTGACAGCCAATCAGAAGCCAACCCCTAATTGACAGCACTAAATGACAGGGAAAACAAGTGACAGTAATCAAGTGACAGATGACAGAGAAGGTGGGAGGTTCCCGACCGTAGTCAAGAACCAGAATCGTAACAGTACCCTCCCCCGACGAACGGCACCAGACCTTCACCTGGGGGCCTCGGGATTCAGCCGCCGGAAATCATCGATCAGGCTGCGATCTAAAATATCCCTTTGAGGCACCCAAGAACGCTCTTCTATCCCGTACCCCTGCCAATCCACCAATAACTGAAACCCCCTACCCCTCCGCCTACAACACAGTATCCTCCGCACCGTGTAAATGGGCTGACCACCCATAAACCGAGGCGGAGGAACCGTAGGCAGTGGCGGAGCCAAGGGCGATGAGAGGAACGGCTTCAACAGGGACACATGAAACGTCGGATGAACCCTCATAGAACTCGGAAGCCGTAGCCTGTAAGCCACAGTATTCACCCGACGTACCACCTTAAAGGGTCCTATAAAGCGAGGAGCCAGCTTCCTGGATTCCACCCGGAGAGGGAGATCCCGGGTGGAAAGCCAAACCCGCTGCCCAGGACGGTAAACCGGAGCCGGACGACGCTTGCGGTTAGCCTGCCGCTGGGTACTAACCGAAACCTTCTGCAGCGCCGCCCGGACCCGCTTCCACGTCCTGCGGCAGCGAGCCACATGTGCCTGGGCCGAGGGCACCTCCGCCTCCTGCTCCTGCTCGGGAAACAAAGGAGGTTGAAAACCATACTGACACTGAAAGGGAGACATACCGGTAGAGGAGGAGAGGAGGGTATTATGCACGTACTCAGCCCATGCCAACCTCCTACTCCACATCTCAAGACCCCCTCCAGGTCCTGGTTGACTCGCTCCGTCTGCCCGTTCGACTGCGGATGAAACCCAGACGAAAGGCTGACGGAGGCGCAGAGACCGACGGCAAACGCCTTCCAGAACCTGGAAGCGAACTGAGGACCCCGGTCCGACACGATATCCACCGGAAGCCCGTGGACCCGAAAGACATGCTGTATCACCAGATCAGCAGTCTCTCGGGCCGATGGAAGCTTGGGGAGAGGAACAAAATGAGCCGCCTTCGAGAACCGGTCCACCACCACCAAAATGGCGGTGAACCCGTCCGAAAGGGGGAGGCCAGAAATAAAGTCCAGGGATATGTGCGACCAGGGCCGTTTAGGAATAGGAAGTGGCCGGAGGAGACCTGCCGGTGCACGGCGAGAGGTCTTACTGCGCGCGCACATCGGGCAGGCCGCCACAAAGGAACGCGTATCCCCCTCCACTGTCGGCCACCAGAACCTCCTACGGATAAATTCCAGGGTCCTGGTGGCCCCAGGGTGGCTGGTGAGGGATGAGGCATGTGCCCACTGCAGCAAACGTGAGCGTGCCGCCTTGGGCACATACGACCGCCCCGGAGGGCCCCCGCCAGGATCGGGCTCCCGCGTCAGCGCCGACCTTACCACCTTATCTATGCCCCAAGACACGGGTGCCAAAATCAAGGCCGGTGGAATAATGGGATGGGGCTGCTCCTCCCGGCCAGGAAGATCAAACTGGCGCGATAACGCGTCGGGTTTGATATTCTTGGACCCGGGTCTATAGGAGATGGTAAATCGAAATTGTGTGAAGAATAACGCCCACCTGGCCTGGCGAGCGTTAAGGCGTTTAGCTCCTTGGATGTAAGCCAAGTTCTTATGATCGGTCCAAACAATGAAAGGATGTGCCGGCCCCTCCAACCAATGTCTCCATTCCTCCAGTGCCAATTTGATAGCCAACAACTCCCGATTACCCACGTCGTAGTTGCGCTCGGCTGATGACAGACGGCGAGAAAAAAAAGCACACGGGTGCACTTTCCCATCCTTTAAGCACCTCTGAGATAGCACCCCCCCCCCCACAGCGATGTCAGAGGCATCCACCTCCACAATGAACGGAACCTCTGCATCGTGGCGGATCAATACAGGAGCGGATGTAAACCGACACTTGAGATCGCAGAAGGCCGACTCTGCCCTAGGCGACCATTCAAAGCCAGGGAGAGAGGCCTTAGTGAGAGCTGTTAACGGATTGGCTAAGGCGCTAAAGTTGCGAATAAAGCGCCTGTAAAAATGTGCAAAGCCCAAAAACCGTTGTAACCCCTTGAGCGACGAAGGCCGTGGCCAGTCCAAGACTGCACTCACCTTGGCCGAATCCATGCGTAGATCACCCTTCATCAACACAAAGCCCAGGAAGGAAACGGTATCAGTGTGAAACACACACTTCTCAGCCTTAACAAATAGTTGATGCTTGAGGAGACGGTCTAGCACCTCCCGAACATGCAGTTGGTGTTGCACCATATCGCGAGAAAAAATTTGGATATCATCTAGGTAAACAAACACAGACACCCCAATCAAGTCTCGCAGCACGTCATTAACCAGGGCTTGGAAGACTGCCGGAGCATTAGCCAAACCAAAGGGCATGACCAAATACTCATAGTGACCATTGGGTGTATTAAATGCAGTCTTCCACTCGTCTCCTTCTCTAATCCTGACCAGATTGTATGCATTACGTAAGTCAAGTTTAGAAAAGACGTGTCCATGAGAGGTAAAGGATATCGGTTCTTGATGGAAACGTCATTCAATCCCCTATAATCAATGCACGGGCGCTGATCCCCATCTTTTTTGTCAACAAAGAAGAAACCAGCGCCGGCCGGGGATGTGGAAGGACGTATGTGCCCCGCAAGCAATGCCTCCTCAATGTAGGTGTTCATGGCCAAGGTCTCGGGCGTGAGAGAGAGAATATTCGCCCGTGAGGCGGGGAGGTACCGGGTAGAAGATTAATGGGACAGTCGTATGATCTATGAGGCGGTAGTGCTTTAGCACGCGTCTTTCTAAAAACGTCCGCCAGGTCCCAATAGATCTCAGGAACCCCTATCAAATCGGGATTAGAGGGTGGAACAGAATCTGCGACGCTCCCCACCACCCTGGAGAGAGAAGAAGGAGAAAAAAGAGAAGAGGGGAAGGGAGACAAGGGAGTGGACAAACTCTCGCCCACGACCGACTTCACGTCGACCTCCGTTGAGAGCTTGCCCGTGCTCCAATTAATATTCCGTACACATGAAGACAACCAGGGATGACCCAACACCATAACAGAATAGGGGGAGACAATAACAAATAATTTAACCCACTCCCACCCCCCACCCGCCACCCGGATGTGCATAGGAACAGTACGTTGTGTGACGCTCCCACTGCCCAGGGGCTGACCGTCCAGGGCGTAGACAGGAATGGGAACCCCCAACTCTTCTACCGGGATTCCCCATTCTCTCACCAACCCCAAGTGAATGAAATTGCCCGCCGCCCCTGAGTCAATGAGAGCCTTCGTTCCCCTAACGTTACCCCCACAGTTAACCGCCACCTCCAGAAATGTACGTGAGTCAGATGGTAGTGCTGGGGTGAGCCCACCTGCTGGCGCCCTCTCGAGGCCCGGCGGAGCACCTCCCCTTCCCGACTGGCGCCGAGTTGAGCCAGCCTGTTCCCGACATCTGCCGAAACGATGACCGGTGCGGCCGCACCGGAAGCAGCGTCGCTCCTCGATGAAGCGCCGCCGCTCGTCGTCTGAGAGCGACAGCGCCCCAAGCTGCATGGATTCATCACCCAGTGGCCCACTCGTGTAATGCGGGAAGATGTCAACAACGGGAGGAGAAAGGACACGTACCTGGGTAGTATCTTCACGCTCCCTCTCTCTCTCCCGATGTCGGTTGTCCATCCGTATGGCGGTGTTGATGAGCATTTCCAGCTGCTCAGGGATCTCACGCACGGAGAACTCGTCTCGCATCCGTGCGGAGAGTCCCTTGAGAAATAGGACCACACAAGGAATTTCCGGCCAAGCCGCCTCCCGAGCCACGATCAGAAATTCGATGGCATATTCTGAGACCGTGCGGGAGCCCTGCCGGCAAGCGAGAAGCTGACCACCGGCCTCGAAGACCGAGAGTACTCGGGAAGTGTCGAATACCCTTCTCAACTCCCTGGTGAAGTCGTCCACACAGTCGCAGAGAGGCGAACCGCTCTCTAATTCGGCCGTAGCCCAGGAGAGTGCTTGACCGGTGAGGAGGGTGATAATATATGCGACTTGTGCTCTGGAAGAGGGGAATGAGCGTGGCTGCAGCTGGAACACGAGTGAGCACTGGGTGATGAACTCCCTGCATCCCTCCGGTGCTCCCGCGTAGCGGCCTGGTGCGGGTAGCCGTGGCTCCTGGTTCCGATCCTGGTGCCCAAGAGCTCCCCGACTCTCCTCGGTGTTGAACGTGGTGTTGAACGCCGCCTCTCCTGCCGCCGTCTCACCTACCGTCGTCCTTACCCCCGCCACCTTGACTTGTGCCTGCTGGGCTGTGATGAGCGCCGACTGCGCCGTCTCCTGCGACGCGCTGACGATCCCGCCCAGCCGAACCAACTCGGCGCTGACCAGATGTTGGTGTTCCTCCATGCGCTCCTGTGCACTCTTCTGTGCCCGGAGCATCTCCATGATTGCCTCCATGGAACTCTGATGGTCAGGTCTTCTGTCAGGATGGAGGTAGGTGAGTTCCAATTGTTGTAGGCAATCACAGAGACGGAGAAGGTATACTCTTGAACAGGTTCGACTTTAATAGTAAAGAACACAAAGAGTAATACTAGGATACTATGCCAAGGCAAGGGAACGAGAGAATTAGGTAATGGAGCTTAGTGGTGGTCCAGAACTGGAACCGCCCGCGTTATCTCCGAACGCCTATAGTGAAGACCTGACAAATGACAAGCAGAGGAAAGGAATGTTATAAAGCCACCAAATACCAACATTCCACACACACCCCCGTGACAGCCAATCAGAAGCCAACCCCTAATTGACAGCACTAAATGACAGGGAAAACAAGTGACAGTAATCAAGTGACAGATGACAGAGAAGGTGGGAGGTTCCCGACCGTAGTCAAGAACCAGAATCGTAACAGGGTCCATGGTGATTTTTGGGAATATTATTATAGTGTGTAATAATGTGTAATAGTTTGTAATAGTATTTAATAGTTTGTAATAGTGTGATAGTGTAATGTGTAATAGTGTGTACATTTGTAATAGTGTGTACTGTAATAGTGTGTAATAGTTTGTAATAGTGTGTAATAGTGTTTAAAAGTGTAATGTTTGTAATAGTGTGTAAATCAAATCAAATCAAATGTATTTGTATAGCCTGAAATCACATGGAATTGCCCCCATGGGCTTTACAAGTCAAGAAGAAACATCACAATAGATCGAGAACAAAACCACCATAAAATCCACATAAGCAACAGCCCCAGACTTTCCCCAATGAAGATGAGGGACGACTCACTAAACCCTAGCAATAGGGGGAAAAAACACCACAGGCGGCCTGGAGGAGAGAAACCTCAGATGGGCAGTTCAAAGGGGATCCCCCAACAGGCTGTCTGTGATAATATAGTGTTGCTATATTGCTAGATGGATGGAGAATAAAACAAGCGAATAATTGGTATGTATGTATATATACATGTAATGAAACACATACATACATACATGGTAGCAAATAGTATCTAAAGTACATAAGAACATTTCAAAATAAAAATAAAATACAACTAAGAACAAAAAAGCATTGAAATATGAGCGCTGGTATTAACATAATATGAAGGCTAAAAGTCAAGACTCTGAGCTCAAAGTGTCAGAGTCACGTTCCCCAGCGGGCAGGAGAACCACTGGGATCCAGTTGAAGTACAGCGGGCACGGTTAGACGCCGGTCAACTGAGGGCGACGTAGAGCAGATCCATCGCGCCTGTGGTACTCAGATCCTGTATGAGGTAGAACAGCCGCTGCAGTCGACGCTGTTGGCCACATCAAGGACGGCGCAGGGAAGATCACACCACCTTGACAGGCCCAATGGGGGCCGGACCAGGGCTGGCTGTATACTCGAGACATCCACTCACAGAGAAACAGGGGTTAGAAAGCTCCAGCAATAAATACATGTAAAATAAGCATAGATATATTCATACATAGTATAATAATAATAACTGGACTTTGAAGTCTTTATTCGGCATGCAGTGACACACACATGCGATGGGCGGCACACACACAGGAACACACACACATGCAATTTTTGTTGGGTCGTCGATGCGATTGAGTCGCTGGACTTGACCCATCTCGTCGTCCTTCCCCCCAAGGGCAGCTGGGAGCAGATAGGGGCTGCGGCATGGGGCCACGGTAGCAATAGTATCAAAGTATATGCGATTTCTTTTTATTAAAGTAATAAATAGAACCAAGAACAAAGAAGCATAGGAATACAAGTGCTGGTATACAGGATGGAATACAAGACGATGGCTCAAGGCCACTCCCCCTGGGGGGCAGGAGAACCACTCAGAACTAATTGAAGTAGAGCGGGCATGGTTAGACGCTGTAGGTCAGACTGAAGATGATTCATTGCGCCAGTGGTGCTCAGATCCAGTTAGAGGTAGAACAGTCGCTGCAGTTGACGCTGTTGACCACATCAAGGACTGTACTAGTGTGTAATAGTGTGATAGTGTAATGTGTAATAGTGTGTAATAGTTTGTAATAGTTTGTAATAGTGTGTAATATTATTTAATAGTTTGTAAGTGTGTAATAGTGTGATAGTGTAATGTGTAATAGTGTGTACGTTTGTAATAGTGTGTACTGTAATAGTGTATAATGTGTAATAGTTTGTAATGGGGTTTAAAAGTGTAATAGTATGTAATAGTGTTTACTCGTTTGTAATAGTGTAATAGTGTGCAGTGTAATGGTGTGTACTGTAATAGTGTATAATGTGTAATAGTTTGTAATGGGGTTTAAAAGTGTAATAGTATGTAATAGTGTTTACTCGTTTGTAATAGTGTAATAGTGTGCAGTGTAATGGTGTGTACTGTAATAGTTTAATCATTTGTAATAGTGTAATTTGTAATAGTTTGCAATAGTGTGTAATGTGTAATAGTGTGTAATGTGCAATAGTTTGTAATAGTATGTAATGTGTAATAGTATAAGTAAGTTTGATAGTGTAATAGTATGTAATGTGTAATAGTGTGTAATGTGTAATCGTTTTTAATATTTGAATAGTGTGTAATAGTTTGATAGTGTAATAGTGTGTACTGTAATAGTGCGTAGTGTGTAATAGTTTGATAGTGTGTACTGTAATAGTGCATAATGTGTAATGATTTGATAGTGTAATAGTGTTCAAGGGCACTTTCACACCAGCCTTGTTTAGTTTGGTTGAATGGAACCCTGGTTCGTTTACCCTCTTGGTGTGGTTATTTTGGGCAGGTGTGAATGCAGCAATCACACTCTGTGTGCACTGTGCAGCACCAAAAAACAACCAGACCGAGACCTTGTTGAAGAGGTGGTCTCAGTCTGGTTACAAACTAACTCTGGTGCAGTTAACTCTCAAACTAATTCTGGTGTGGTTCTAACTATCAAACTCTGGCAGTAAAATGTCCAAAAAATTGCACATTCAATGAAGCTATCAGTATCTTGTTGACATTTCCTGTATATTTCTAAATGTGTGATTTTTCATCATCATAACGTTATTATTATTATTTTCACAGCTGGTAAGTTGAAAATAGCCAATTATGCTACTACACAAGTCAGGTGACTGTGGCATATAATTAATTACCAACAGTGAATTGGAAAATGCATAGTATTTCATAACATTTGTGCAACAAGCCAAGGTAGAGATTACACGCTGAGATTTCTTTCTCCCCATATAATAAACATTTTCTTTTTTTAATTGTGTGACATAAATTAGATTGGTCTTATTCTCTTCGTACACTATGCTTAATTATTCAGGCGCATCATGGCAACCCAGAGTAAACGTAGGCCTTAACTCAATCAGTGCCAGCCATTAGACGTGGACCGCTGTAGCTGGGCCAAGCATTAAAAGATACGACTGCGTGACCTTGTTTGTAGAGCTAAATTTATATTCTATATTATAGCCATACAATATTATAGTAATTTGACACTGTTTCTTCTTCTTCAAGATGCAAAAAAGAGAAACATTTTCCATGCATACGTTCCCGTGTTATACCGTGGTGAATATAAGTATGGTTTTACAGCGGTATGGGGTAATTCCTGAAAGGCTGCGTAATAGGCCAATTCTACTATTTGCGTTGGCGTTTCTTGCCTATACACGCTAGTATTCCCGAATCAAATCTATACAGTAGGTATTATGTTTCATCATGAATGCATGAAGGGGGGGGGGTCGTTTTGATTATTGATTACCAGTAACGGCATTTGTATTGAACGCTAAAAACGGATTGGTATGAAAACCTTGCACAATCAAGCCAGAATTTACGTCAGATGATCCTTACCTTTGATCGGGAGCAGTGGCGGTTTCTCCACTAGGGGCGCTGGGGCGCCGACCGCCCTGGTAAAGAGAGAGGAGAAGAAGAAAATATTTTTTTTATTTTTTTAGAGCCCTAGACATAAAATAAACATGTTTAAAATGAATAATATTTACTCATTTTAAGTATGTTTGTGTTTCCAATGCACAATATAACGTTAATATATCAAATATAAATAATTGTTTTTCATTCACAGGAAGTCAGGCCGGGGCGAGACGTATCGCGCACGGCAGGGCGTGCACTGGTTTCATCGCTGTATCCTCGCAGCCAATGAAATAGGTCAACCAAATAAATTTCGCCTATCAGTGCGTAACGCACTGTGCGTTGAAATATGATGTAATATGATCGAAGCCGGGCACGTTTTCAAGCGATCTAGATCATCTAAGCAAGCAGCGTCTATACTTTCCGTAGCCGCATTTCTCGGAGACACTCTCTGATTGGCCGACGCGAGTTTCTACACTGGTTAGGCTTAGGCACTCTTCGAAGTTGGTTAAGGTTAGAGTTTGTCTTAGAGCATGACGGCAAGTTCTTTCGACGGTTAAGCTTAGGCACTCTTTCGAAGTTGGTTAAGGTTAGAGTTTGTCTTAGAGCATGGCGATAGAACGCCAGGTAGTTTGCAGGCTGTTCGACGCGGAAATGGGCAAAGACACAGCTCGTCACAGTACTTGTGGTGCCTAACTTGGCTAACAAGAAGCTATATGGCTAGCTGGATGCAGTCTGGACAGTGGATATACATCAACAGTCTGGGACAGTGGACATATACACTTTATCAAGCCCTCCTGGACCACGTTTCAACTAAACAAAGTGAGTTGCGGTCTCTCTCTCTGTTATCTGAGCGATGCTGTGTTGTTGTTGAACGAACTAATTAATTTCGCCGCGGGTGGATCATAATCAACCAGACAATGAATGGTAACTTGTTTAAAATGACAAGATATACATATGTGTTTATTATTGGATTAATCAGAGAGAGAGTGGAGTTTCTTTTGGATTTAACAGAAGTGGATTATGGCTTGTTCAATATCTCGCCCAGTCTATGTTTGAATGAATGAATGAATGAAAACTTTATTTAACAGATTGCAGAATGGGTACAATACAGTACGGCTCAATACATACAATTGTTAAGGGGATGCAGACCAGAGAAAAACGTTTGTCTTGTTTACATCAGGGTCCCCCATTTTCAATTCATATCGATAGTTTAATAGCTAGCCTTGGCTCGTTTAACAATATGCAAAATATGTGTACAGCCCTGTACTCATACTGAAGTTTCCACGTTGCGCTGTGTGTGAGAGAGAGAGAGAGAGAGAGAGAGAGAGAGAGAGAGAGAGAGAGAGAGAGAAGGAGAGATAGAGGGGAATACTAATTAATTAATTAATTCCCATAAGCACTTTATGAAACTGCCATGGTTGTACTTAGTACCTCTTAGACTACTTGTACAAATTATATGAAATATTTTTACTGTGTACTTTTTGAGTAATTTGAGTTTCAAAGTCCCCAGAATCAGCATTTTTGACTAACTTTGATGTGGGATAAAAAAAAGATTTTCCCATAAGCACTTTATGAAACTGCCATGGTTGTACTTAGTACCTCTTAGACTACTTGTACAAATTATATGAAATATTTTTACTGTGTACTTTTTGAGTAATTTGAGTTTCAAAGTCCTCAGAATCAGCATTTTCGACTAACTTTGATGTTGGATAAAAACAATTCTTCCCATAAGCAGTTTATGAAACTGCCATGGTTGTACTTAGTACCTCTTAGACTACTTGTACAAATTATATGAAATATTTTTACTGTGTACTTTTTGAGTAATTTGAGTTTCAAAGTCCCCAGAATCAGCATTTTCGACTAACTTTGATGTGGGATAAAAAAAGATTTTCCCATAAGCACTTTATGAAACTGCCATGGTTGTACTTAGTACCTCTTAGACTACTTGTACAAATTATATGAAATATTTTTACTGTGTACTTTTTGAGTAATTTGAGTTTTAATGTCCTCAGAATCAGCATTTTCGACTAACTTTGATGTGGGATAAAAACAATTCTTCCCATAAGCAGTTTATGAAACTGCCATGGTTGTACTTAGTACCTCTTAGACTACCTGTACAAATTATATGAAATATTTTTACTGTGTACTTTTTGAGTAATTTGAGTTTCAAAGTCCCCAGAATCAGCATTTTCGACTAACTTTGATGTGGGATAAAAAAAGATTTTCCCATAAGCACTTTATGAAACTGCCATGGTTGTACTTAGTACCTCTTAGACTACTTGTACAAATTATATGAAATATTTTTACTGTGTACTTTTTGAGTAATTAGAGTTTTAATGTCCTCAGAATCAGCATTTTCGACTAACTTTGATGTGGGATAAAAAAATATTTTCCCATAAGCAGTTTATGAAACTGCCATGGTTGTACTTAGTACTTCTTAGACTACCTGTACAAATGATATGAAATATTTTTACTGTGTACTTTTTGAGTAATTAGAGTTTTAATGTCCTCAGAATCAGCATTTTCGACTAACTTTGATGTGGGATAAAAAAAGATTTTCCCATAAGCACTTTATGAAACTGCCATGGTTGTACTTAGTACCTCTTAGACTACTTGTACAAATTATATGAAATATTTTTACTGTGTACTTTTTGAGTAATTTGAGTTTCAAAGTCCTCAGAATCAGCATTTTCGACTAACTTTGATGTTGGATAAAAACAATTCTTCCCATAAGCAGTTTATGAAACTGCCATGGTTGTACTTAGTACCTCTTAGACTACCTGTACAAATTATATGAAATATTTTTACTGTGTACTTTTTGAGTAATTTGAGTTTCAAAGTCCTCAGAATCAGCATTTTCGACTAACTTTGATGTGGGATAAAAAAAGATTTTCCCATAAGCACTTTATGAAACTGCCATGGTTGTACTTAGTACCTCTTAGACTACTTGTACAAATTATATGAAATATTTTTACTGTGTACTTTTTGAGTAATTTGAGTTTCAAAGTCCCCAGAATCAGCATTTTCGACTAACTTTGATGTGGGATAAAAAAAGATTTTCCCATAAGCACTTTATGAAACTGCCATGGTTGTACTTAGTACCTCTTAGACTACTTGTACAAATTATATGAAATATTTTTACTGTGTACTTTTTGAGTAATTAGAGTTTTAATGTCCTCAGAATCAGCATTTTCGACTAACTTTGATGTGGGATAAAAAAAGATTTTCCCATAAGCACTTTATGAAACTGCCATGGTTGTACTTAGTACCTCTTAGACTACTTGTACAAATTATATGAAATATTTTTACTGTGTACTTTTTGAGTAATTTGAGTTTTAAAGTCCTCAGAATCAGCATTTTCGACTAACTTTGATGTTGGATAAAAAAAGATTTTCCCATAAGCAGTTTATGAAACTGCCATGGTTGTACTTAGTACTTATTAGACTACCTGTACAAATTATATGAAATATTTTTACTGTGTACTTTTTGAGTAATTTTAGTTTCAAAGTCCTCAGAATCAGCATTTTCGACTAACTTTGATGTTGGATAAAAAAAGATTTTCCCATAAGCACTTTATGAAACTGCCATGGTTGTACTTAGTACCTCTTAGACTACCTGTACAAATTATATGAAATATTTTTACTGTGTACTTTTTGAGTAATTTGAGTTTCAAAGTCCTCAGAATCAGCATTTTCGACTAACTTTGATGTGGGATAAAAAAAGATTTTCCCATAAGCACTTTATGAAACTGCCATGGTTGTACTTAGTACCTCTTAGACTACTTGTACAAATTATATGAAATATTTTTACTGTGTACTTTTTGAGTAATTTGAGTTTCAAAGTCCCCAGAATCAGCATTTTCGACTAACTTTGATGTGGGATAAAAAAAGATTTTCCCATAAGCACTTTATGAAACTGCCATGGTTGTACTTAGTACCTCTTAGACTACTTGTACAAATTATATGAAATATTTTTACTGTGTACTTTTTGAGTAATTAGAGTTTTAATGTCCTCAGAATCAGCATTTTCGACTAACTTTGATGTGGGATAAAAAAAGATTTTCCCATAAGCACTTTATGAAACTGCCATGGTTGTACTTAGTACCTCTTAGACTACTTGTACAAATTATATGAAATATTTTTACTGTGTACTTTTTGAGTAATTTGAGTTTTAAAGTCCTCAGAATCAGCATTTTCGACTAACTTTGATGTTGGATAAAAAAAGATTTTCCCATAAGCAGTTTATGAAACTGCCATGGTTGTACTTAGTACTTATTAGACTACCTGTACAAATTATATGAAATATTTTTACTGTGTACTTTTTGAGTAATTTTAGTTTCAAAGTCCTCAGAATCAGCATTTTCGACTAACTTTGATGTTGGATAAAAAGAAAATTTCCCATAAGCAGTTTATGAAACTGCCATGGTTGTACTTAGTACTTGGGTTTAGATTTTTCCTTTTTCCTTTTAATTAACATTTCTATTTCGAGGTCGATTCCATGCCGTATGAGTAAAATTTTAACATTTGGTTATTACTCTGGATATAAAATTAACATAGACAAAACAGAGGCACTGGCTATTGGGGGGAACATTTCTCAACAGGCCATATCCCTCTTCCCTTTTAAATGGCCAAGTACTGGTATTAAATATTTAGGCATACCATAACACCCACATTTGACCAATTTGTATAAAGCCAAGTACACGAGGCTTATCAATAAGATCAGAGAGGACGTGGATAGATGGACTGTTCTGCCTCTTTCCTTGATAGGGAGGGTGGAAATAATCAGAATGAACATACTCCCTAGACTACTGTATCCGTTTCTAATGCTGGCCATCCCAATTGATAACCACACTTTTACTAAATTTACTAAATCAATTACTCTCACGTTTAATATGGCAGGGGAAATTACCTAGTGCGTTTCAAAACATTACAGCTGGCCAAGCATGGTCGAGATTTACGATACAAATATGGAGAGCGGTCCAGAAAGAGTTCAGTTTGCCTTTAACATCGGGCCTGACCTCAATTGGTTTCATTGGGGACTTTACACCATCAACTCTGGATGCAGGATTCAGTGGATGGAGGACAAAGGGTCTGAAATTTGTTTACCAATTTATTCACTCCGGCCAGCTTAAATCCTTCCAACAACTCAGAGTGGAGTTTAGCCTTCCTAGTACTGACTTTTTCAGATGTCTCCAATTAAGGAATTTTTTTGAAAACCAGGAAGATTGGGACAAAAAATTCGACACCCTTCTCCAATAGAACGCTTTATAGCTAATATACAAATTGATGCTTCAAAACAAAAAATTAGTTCTAAATTATATCAAAACCTAATATCAATGAACCCCAACGACTCGCTATACATTAAGTTGAAGTGGGAGGCTGAGCTCCAACAGGAGATCTCACAAGAAGAGGAGTGGTTCGATGTTTGTACTGAACTACATAAGGTGACTAATTCTAACTCCTGGAGAGAATATATATGGAAGGTCATTAGTATGTTTTTCAAGACCCCCTTATTGACTGCTAAAGCAGGTACAACTCCCACAAGCCAATGCTGGAGGGGATGTGGTGAACAAATTAACCATACATTTTCTGGACATGCCCAAAATTATGTCACTTCTGGGTACGGTGACCAGGTGTCCCCCTTTTGGTTGTACTGTTTCCACCATTTGAGACCGCGTCCCACGTATTGAGAGGATGTCCCTCTTTTCGAAGCAAAAATCGAACACAAGACATTCCTGTCAAGTGATAAAGTTTGAATATTTAAAACAGATGTTAGGTGGTAACAAGCCGGCTGCCAGTGCCAAGATGAATGTGGAGAGATATAATTCTGTATTTAATTTGTATTTATTTTGATTTAACCTTAATCTATTCGGTGAAGACGAGTTATTCTAATACAAAAATTTACATTATCTATCTGTCCCACTTTGTCCCACCAAAATCTTACTGTTGTCCTGCTTTTGGACTTTTTGCATTCAGGGATGTAAAAAAAAGTATTCGACATGGACTTCCCACAAGATTTCAAAACTGCCATCCTCGGAGTCATAACGGAGGGCATTGAGGGAAGGAAAAGTGTGTATCTTCTTCAAATACTGTTAACTGCTGCCAAGAAAATTATCACAATTAATTGGTTGAAGCCCAGTCCCCCAACACATAACCAATGGCTAAACAAAGTTAAAGAAATTCAGGACATGGAGAGGATGACTCATCTGATCAGGTTGCAAGGTGAACAGTTCAATATAAAGTGGGCTTGTATAGAGCGTATAGGGCTATAAAGGTACTGTATTATATTTATTTTCATCTTATTTCCCATTTGATTGTCATTTTCTTTTAAAAATGTGTTTGATTTATCTCACCAGTAATACTTACCAATGTACAGTTTTGCTTGTAGTGTTCCCCACCCACCCCGCCTAACCAAACCCCCCCCCCCCCCCCCCACGACTCCACCCCACCTACCCAACCTCCTCCAATGTACGTCTTTTTTACGTCAAATGTATATACTCTCTTTTCTGGACTCAACAGTACTGTATTTTTTTATCTGCAAATTCTGGTGTACCTGTTTTTCTTTTTCTTTTTATGTTTCCCCCACGCCCCTTCCCCAAGCATAGCAGTCTCGGTACAGACATGATGTTAAACGTGTTGTAAAGTATATCTGCATATCTGTACTGTCTTGATTTTGTGCTGAATAAAAAAATATGATGAACATTTCTATTTCACAATGACATTGCAATTCTAAATGATTGAATCAATACAATAGTTTTAGCAAAAAGTCATGAACATGTAGTTGTGGAATGACAGGTTTTGTTTTTGATTATCTAGCACAAATGAACAGGGTTGGTTCATTATACTTTTAGACTGCATTGTCAAAATTTCACGAAACACAGTGAAAATTATTTTTGGATGTATTGCAAGAAGATATTTTAACTTTTACCTTTAAAACAGTATAACTGTAGTAGCACGTGCCAATATTAGAGTTTTTATAGTTTGTTTTTTAACTTTTGTTTTGGCTTTTGATGTTCAACTTACCTAGGTTGCTTTGATGTTGCAATAAAAACACACATACAAGCATCTTTGAAATTAGCATGATGTATTTGAAATACAAAATTACTATTTACACATATAATATCAATAAACGTAGATACTTATAACATATATTTGAAAATAAAATGAATATGAACACCTTTAACTATATATATACATTCTACTAAAAGTAAGTAGTCATGCCAATAATAAAAATATGAATATCCAACTAAACTACATAGATAAGCATAGGAGATGAGCAAATATTAAAAACAAAAAATGAAAGCTTATCAACTGAAACAGTCATTCAGTGATTGTGTCTATGTATGACAAAAACAGGCAAACAGATTGTTAAGTGTAAGTACAGTATTAATGTTTGCATGTAACTGCACTTTAACTGTTCCACAGTAAGAGGGCGCTATAGGCGTAAGGAGACGCAGCTATTGTAACTGACGTCAGGTATCAGGTATAAGGGATTGTTCCCTGCCCCTCTGTCTCTCTCTCTCTCTAGCTCTCATGGAGAGCAGGTCTAGTGGCGCAAATGTACATATTAAATAAACCACGCCAGTTACGGCTAAAGGAGAAAATATTAAAAACAAAAAATGAAAGCTTATCAACTGAAACACTGTCATTCAGTGATTGTGTTTATGTATGACAAAAACAGGCAAACAGATTGTTAAGTGTAAGTACAGTATTAATGTTTGCATGTAACTGCACTTTAACTGTTCCACAGTAAGAGGGCGCTATAGGCGTAAGGAGACGCAGCTATTGTAACTGACGTCAGGTATCAGGTATAAGGGATTGTTCCCTGCCCCTCTGTCTCTCTCTCTCTCTAGCTCTCATGGAGAGCAGGTCTAGTGGCGCAAATGTACATATTAAATAAACCACGCCAGTTAAGGCTAAAGAAGACCTCGTCGTCATGACCAGTTATTGCTCCCCATGTGACTCTGTCAACACAGATTTTCCCCCCTTTTTCTTAATTATTCTGCCCTAGTTGCAGAGACAGCAATTCCAATTGCTTCCTGGCTTCCTGGCTTCTTGGAGTTGGTCCTGATTCACCCCCAGGCACTGCTCATGGAACCATCTTTCACAGGTGTCACACTGTAGCTGTAAAATGAAATGAGTCACCATCAAATCTGATACATCTTGTCATCGGAAATGATGAAGTAATGAAGTGCAATAGAGAATAATTTGGGCAAAATTAGATTCATGTCAACTTTATTACATGTAGCTATAGTCTGTAGCATACTCGCCTCAAACACCAGTTTAATAATATCAGAAAATAAGTATATTATGTCTAAATTTTCAGTTTTTCAAATAGAAATGTTTTTTAGGTAGTTATAGGTAGAAGATTTATAGTTCTGGGAAAACCCCATGTTGCATCACTATAATGTAGTTACCTTTTGGTATTCATTGGTCAGTTATGTATTGCATACGACCTGCTTCTCCCTGCTTCCCATATTTTAATAGTGACTTACAGGATGTTGGTGTGTGAAAGAGGACACCAGCAGATAACACACACAAACCTCTCTCCAAGTGGTCAATTTGTGTTGCCTCAAGGTATAATTTGGTTTCCAGGCCTGATCTGGTGGACATGTACCATCAGTCTCCCAGCGGCGTAGAGTGAGGTGGAGGAACCGCGGGGTGTGCTAATTCAGTGCCCCATATTGCTATTTTCCAAGCTAATGTAGCTTTGTCAACGCTGCATTGAGGCTATTGTCATCATGTGGGTGGACTTAGGCTCAAACCTGGGGTGAAGTTACACTTTAATTTAATATGTTGCTATTAGACATGATTAGAATTGTCAGTAAAAATATTTCATATAATTTGTACAAGTAGTCTAAGAGGTACTAAGTACAACCATGGCAGTTTCATAAAGTGCTTATGGGAAAATCTTTTTTTATCCCACATCAAAGTTAGTCGAAAATGCTGATTCTGGGGACTTTGAAACTCAAATTACTCAAAAAGTACACAGTAAAAATATTTCATATAATTTGTACAGGTAGTCTAAGAAGTACTAAGTACAACCATGGCAGTTTCATAAAGTGCTTATGGGAAAATATTTTTTTATCCCACATCAAAGTTAGTCGAAAATGCTGATTCTGGGGACTTTGAAACTCAAATTACTCAAAAAGTACACAGTAAAAATATTTCATATAATTTGTACAGGTAGTCTAAGAGGTACTAAGTACAACCATGGCAGTTTCATAAAGTGCTTATGGGAAAATCTTTTTTTATCCCACATCAAAGTTAGTCGAAAATGCTGATTCTGGGGACTTTGAAACTCAAATTACTCAAAAAGTACACAGTAAAAATATTTCATATAATTTGTACAGGTAGTCTAAGAAGTACTAAGTACAACCATGGCAGTTTCATAAAGTGCTTATGGGAAAATATTTTTTTATCCCACATCAAAGTTAGTCGAAAATGCTGATTCTGGGGACTTTGAAACTCAAATTACTCAAAAAGTACACAGTAAAAATATTTCATATAATTTGTACAGGTAGTCTAAGAGGTACTAAGTACAACCATGGCAGTTTCATAAACTGCTTATGGGAAAATCTTTTTTTATCCAACATCAAAGTTAGTCGAAAATGCTGATTCTGGGGACTTTGAAACTCAAATTACTCAAAAAGTACACAGTAAAAATATTTCATATAATTTGTACAGGTAGTCTAAGAAGTACTAAGTACAACCATGGCAGTTTCATAAAGTGCTTATGGGAAAATCTTTTTTTATCCCACATCAAAGTTAGTCGAAAATGCTGATTCTGGGGACTTTGAAACTCAAATTACTCAAAAAGTACACAGTAAAAATATTTCATATAATTTGTACAGGTAGTCTAAGAGGTACTAAGTACAACCATGGCAGTTTCATAAACTGCTTATGGGAAAATCTTTTTTTATCCAACATCAAAGTTAGTCGAAAATGCTGATTCTGGGGACTTTGAAACTCAAATTACTCAAAAAGTACACAGTAAAAATATTTCATATAATTTGTACAGGTAGTCTAAGAGGTACTAAGTACAACCATGGCAGTTTCATAAACTGCTTATGGGAAAATATTTTTTTATCCCACATCAAAGTTAGTCGAAAATGCTGATTCTGAGGACATTAAAACTAATTACTCAAAAAGTACACAGTAAAAATATTTCATATAATTTGTACAAGTAGTCAAAGAGGTACTAAGTACAACCATGGCAGTTTCATAAAGTGCTTATGGGAAAATCTTTTTTTATCCCACATCAAAGTTAGTAGAAAATGCTGATTCTGGGGACTTTGAAACTCAAATTACTCAAAAAGTACACAGTAAAAATATTTCATATAATTTGTACAGGTAGTCTAAGAGGTACTAAGTACAACCATGGCAGTTTCATAAACTGCTTATGGGAAGAATTGTTTTTATCCAACATCAAAGTTAGTCGAAAATGCTGATTCTGAGGACTTTGAAACTGAAATTACTCAAAAAGTACACAGTAAAAATATTTCATATAATTTGTACAAGTAGTCTAAGAGGTACTAAGTACAACCATGGCAGTTTCATAAAGTGCTTATGGGAAAATCTTTTTTTATCCCACATCAAAGTTAGTCGAAAATGCTGATTCTGGGGACTTTGAAACTCAAATTACTCAAAAAGTACACAGTAAAAATATTTCATATAATTTGTACAGGTAGTCTAAGAAGTACTAAGTACAACCATGGCAGTTTCATAAACTGCTTATGGGAAAATCTTTTTTTATCCAACATCAAAGTTAGTCGAAAATGCTGATTCTGGGGACTTTGAAACTCAAATGACTCAAAAAGTACACAGTAAAAATATTTCATATAATTTGTACAGGTAGTCTAAGAGGTACTAAGTACAACCATGGCAGTTTCATAAACTGCTTATGGGAAAATATTTTTTTATCCCACATCAAAGTTAGTCGAAAATGCTGATTCTGAGGACATTAAAACTAATTACTCAAAAAGTACACAGTAAAAATATTTCATATAATTTGTACAAGTAGTCAAAGAGGTACTAAGTACAACCATGGCAGTTTCATAAAGTGCTTATGGGAAAATCTTTTTTTATCCCACATCAAAGTTAGTAGAAAATGCTGATTCTGGGGACTTTGAAACTCAAATTACTCAAAAAGTACACAGTAAAAATATTTCATATAATTTGTACAGGTAGTCTAAGAGGTACTAAGTACAACCATGGCAGTTTCATAAACTGCTTATGGGAAGAATTGTTTTTATCCAACATCAAAGTTAGTCGAAAATGCTGATTCTGAGGACTTTGAAACTGAAATTACTCAAAAAGTACACAGTAAAAATATTTCATATAATTTGTACAAGTAGTCTAAGAGGTACTAAGTACAACCATGGCAGTTTCATAAAGTGCTTATGGGAAAATCTTTTTTTATCCCACATCAAAGTTAGTCGAAAATGCTGATTCTGGGGACTTTGAAACTCAAATTACTCAAAAAGTACACAGTAAAAATATTTCATATAATTTGTACAGGTAGTCTAAGAAGTACTAAGTACAACCATGGCAGTTTCATAAAGTGCTTATGGGAAAATCTTTTTTTATCCCACATCAAAGTTAGTCGAAAATGCTGATTCTGGGGACTTTGAAACTCAAATTACTCAAAAAGTACACAGTAAAAATATTTCATATAATTTGTACAGGTAGTCTAAGAGGTACTAAGTACAACCATGGCAGTTTCATAAACTGCTTATGGGAAAATCTTTTTTTATCCAACATCAAGTTAGTCGAAAATGCTGATTCTGGGGACTTTCAAACTCAAATTACTCAAAAAGTACACAGTAAAAATATTTCATATAATTTGTACAGGTAGTCTAAGAGGTACTAAGTACAACCATGGCAGTTTCATAAACTGCTTATGGGAAAATCTTTTTTTATCCAACATCAAAGTTAGTCGAAAATGCTGATTCTGGGGACTTTGAAACTCAAATTACTCAAAAAGTACACAGTAAAAATATTTCATATAATTTGTACAGGTAGTCTAAGAGGTACTAAGTACAACCATGGCAGTTTCATAAACTGCTTATGGGAAAATATTTTTTTATCCCACATCAAAGTTAGTCGAAAATGCTGATTCTGAGGACATTAAAACTAATTACTCAAAAAGTACACAGTAAAAATATTTCATATAATTTGTACAAGTAGTCAAAGAGGTACTAAGTACAACCATGGCAGTTTCATAAAGTGCTTATGGGAAAATCTTTTTTTATCCCACATCAAAGTTAGTAGAAAATGCTGATTCTGGGGACTTTGAAACTCAAATTACTCAAAAAGTACACAGTAAAAATATTTCATATAATTTGTACAGGTAGTCTAAGAGGTACTAAGTACAACCATGGCAGTTTCATAAACTGCTTATGGGAAGAATTGTTTTTATCCAACATCAAAGTTAGTCGAAAATGCTGATTCTGAGGACTTTGAAACTGAAATTACTCAAAAAGTACACAGTAAAAATATTTCATATAATTTGTACAAGTAGTCTAAGAGGTACTAAGTACAACCATGGCAGTTTCATAAAGTGCTTATGGGAAAATCTTTTTTTATCCCACATCAAAGTTAGTCGAAAATGCTGATTCTGGGGACTTTGAAACTCAAATTACTCAAAAAGTACACAGTAAAAATATTTCATATAATTTGTACAGGTAGTCTAAGAAGTACTAAGTACAACCATGGCAGTTTCATAAAGTGCTTATGGGAAAATCTTTTTTTATCCCACATCAAAGTTAGTCGAAAATGCTGATTCTGGGGACTTTGAAACTCAAATTACTCAAAAAGTACACAGTAAAAATATTTCATATAATTTGTACAGGTAGTCTAAGAGGTACTAAGTACAACCATGGCAGTTTCATAAACTGCTTATTGGAAAATCTTTTTTTATCCAACATCAAGTTAGTCGAAAATGCTGATTCTGGGGACTTTCAAACTCAAATTACTCAAAAAGTACACAGTAAAAATATTTCATATAATTTGTACAGGTAGTCTAAGAAGTACTAAGTACAACCATGGCAGTTTCATAAAGTGCTTATGGGAAAATCTTTTTTTATCCCACATCAAAGTTAGTCGAAAATGCTGATTCTGGGGACTTTGAAACTCAAATTACTCAAAAAGTACACAGTGAAAATATTTCATATAATTTGTACAGGTAGTCTAAGAGGTACTAAGTACAACCATGGCAGTTTCATAAACTGCTTATGGGAAAATCTTTTTTTATCCAACATCAAAGTTAGTCGAAAATGCTGATTCTGGGGACTTTGAAACTCAAATTACTCAAAAAGTACACAGTAAAAATATTTCATATAATTTGTACAGGTAGTCTAAGAGGTACTAAGTACAACCATGGCAGTTTCATAAACTGCTTATGGGAAGAATTGTTTTTATCCAACATCAAAGTTAGTCGAAAATGCTGATTCTGAGGACTTTGAAACTCAAATTACTCAAAAAGTACTCAGTAAAAATATTTCATATAATTTGTACAAGTAGTCTAAGAGGTACTAAGTACAACCATGGCAGTTTCATAAAGTGCTTATGGGAAAATCTTTTTTTATCCCACATCAAAGTTAGTCGAAAATGCTGATTCTGGGGACTTTGAAACTAAAATTACTCAAAAAGTACACAGTACAAATATTTCATATAATTTGTACACGTAGTCTAAGAGGTACTAAGTACAACCATGGCAGTTTCATAAACTGCTTATGGGAAAATATTTTTTTATCCCACATCAAAGTTAGTCGAAAATGCTGATTCTGGGGACTTTGAAACTCAAATTACTCAAAAAGTACACAGTAAAAATATTTCATATAATTTGTACAGGTAGTCTAAGAAGTACTAAGTACAACCATGGCAGTTTCATAAACTGCTTATGGGAAAATCTTTTTTTATCCCACATCAAAGTTAGTCAAAAATGCTGATTCTGAGGACTTTGAAACTCAAGTTACTCAAAAAGTACACAGTAAAAATATTTCATATAATTTGTACAGGTAGTCTAAGAAGTACTAAGTACAACCATGGAAGTTTCATAAACTGCTTATGGGAGAAATGGTTTTTATCCCACATCAAAGTTAGTCGAAAATGCTGATTCTGGGGACTTTGAAACTCAAATTACTCAAAAAGTACACAGTAAAAATATTTCATATAATTTGTACAGGTAGTCTAAGAAGTACTAAGTACAACCATGGCAGTTTCATAAACTGCTTATGGGAAAATCTTTTTTTATCCCACATCAAAGTTAGTCAAAAATGCTGATTCTGAGGACTTTGAAACTCAAGTTACTCAAAAAGTACACAGTAAAAATATTTCATATAATTTGTACAGGTAGTCTAAGAAGTACTAAGTACAACCATGGAAGTTTCATAAACTGCTTATGGGAGAAATGGTTTTTATCCCACATCAAAGTTAGTCGAAAATACTCATTGTTCTATAAAAAGGACTTTGAAACTCAAATTACTCAAAGTACACAGTAAAAGTAGTTAATATTATTTGTGCAAGTAGTCTTGAGAAGTATTAAGTACAAACATGGCAGTGTAATAAACTACTTATGAAATAATAGAAATGAACCACATGCCATCCTTTACTTTGAAATCCTCACCGGAAGCGTTCCTCTGTGGAATTGTCTGTAGCTTTAGTTTAGTGGTCGAATATACTGCGCGTCCTATTGATTCGATGTTCAATAATACTGCACATACGAAACGTCCTATTGATTAGACTAAACGTCCTATTGATTCGATGCGCATTCAATGTCATATTAAGTATTTCTGTAAGATCTACTTGTGAGACTGTGACAAAAGTCACGTCGAACGTCCTATTGATTAGACTAAACGTCCTATTGATTCGATGCGCATTCAATGTCATATTAAGTATTTCTGTAAGATCTACTTGTGAGACTGTGTTCAAAAGTCACGTCGGTTCATTACAACAGCGTCCCAGGGTTGTTTGAATGCATTACCGTAAACCTGGAACTAATCGCGCACTCGAAAAACAAGAGCGGCTGATTTGACCACGCAAAAGCAAAAGACGGCTCACTTGACCGCAGTCATTGATCGGGAGTATTCCAAAAATAATATTCCAATTGTTTGATTGATATCTGCTCCATCCGATTTCCATTTGGCCCACGACATAACCAACCACAGCATATGCATCGGATGTCCTGTAGACATTTGGATGTGACCGATTGAACCTCTAGCCTTGCTACTGAAAATCTGTGGGGGAAAAAAAACGTTCAGTGTAACACAGGGTCTGAAACAGGGTTTACTGCAGCTCGATACCGCCACCTGGGAGAATCTGGCCGGTACTGCACCCTCAGCGTCGCAGTAGGCCTTTTAACGTCAACATACGGGTTGTATCGGCTCGGTGAGATGATTTGCGGTGCTGTGGATTCATGTGCGTGTTGTGCAGACCAGTGTTAATTTTGGCAGCTATTTTCATCTTAGTTTTAGTCTTACAGTACAAATCTTCATGTATTTTTTGTTTAGTCAGGTTTAGTCAACTAAATGTCTGAGCATTTTAGTCTTAGTCAGTTTTTGTCTCAATTTTGTCTTTTTTGTTTTAGTCTAGATTTTGTCGACGAAAACGGATGACATTTTTGTCTATTTTTAGTTAATGTACAAAAAAAGAAAAAAAATATTATATAAATTATAAAACTTGTTTTTCTTTTCTTTTTTACAGCTACTGTTTTATATATACTGTTTTTTAGTAATAACTAGAAAGTAATGGTATTTATTCAACAACAGGTGATTGTATAGATTCGTATTAGTATCATTAAAAGTTCTATGCTCAACTATGCTTCACCCACGGAAAGGTTGTTGGCACATTGGTTCCACATGGACATTATATGTTGTTGCACTTGCTTCCAGAAGGCTCCGTTTAGGTCAGCTAGTAGCAGAGGCTCTGTTGTGATTTTTAATGCACAATAAATATTCAACATTCTCTTTTGAGACTCCGCCTCAGACTCTTATCATTTGGCACTAAAAGCTAAACATTGTCACCGGTATGGCTGTCCGCAACATGTCATTAATTGTGTGCGAGAGGTCGATCAGTTACACATTAGCGTGAGCTAGGTTAGCCACTAGCTAACACGAGCTAGATGGAAATACAAACAATGTAACGTTACTGGTGAAAAGGTGATTTACCTTGGAATACTCCTTTGCCAACTTGCTGTACTTTGCTTGCAGGTCTGCAGCTGGATTATGAATAGTCCCAACTTTAGCCAAGGTAACATTAAGCTAAAACTAGCTTTTCAAATAGCTCCAGCTAATGCTAATAACAGAGCTCCCCGTCACACTGCTCTGTCGGGACGATGGCATTAAGAAAAGTTATAATTATTTAGTTTCGTCTTGTTTTAGTCAACAATATCAACATACAAGAGCAATTTCGTCCTGGTTTTTGTAAATTACATTTTTGTGTCCTCAGTTGTGGTCAACGATATTTAATAAACTATTTAGTCTCGTTAGCGTTACATGGTCTTCAATAACGTGACGTCACGTCTCATTGTCGTCATGTGTGTGTGTGTATGTGTGTGTGCGTGTGTGTGTGTGTCTGTGTGTGTGTGTGTGTGTGTGTAGGTGTGTGTGTGTGTGTGTGTGGATGTGTGTGTGTGTGTGTGTGTGTGTGTCTTTTAGTGCAGAGCGCTGCTGGTCTAGTGGTAGATTCCACGTCTCCCGAACTCGCAACCAGGTTTCGATTTCCTGATTCTCTCACGTTTTTTAGTATTTATACTGAATGAAAATGGACAAATGCACTTTTGCCTGATTGAATGATTATTTTGTAATTTAATGAGTTTCTGTTGATTGTTTGACTGTTATTGGTAATGTTATGGTATTTTTGATTAACGTGTGTTTTTTATGGATAATCAGCAGAGATTTTGGGCAACGGGCTGTCAGACACAGACTGGGAGCAGAAGGCGCTTCGTGTGACGAGCTACTTAAAGTCAAGTTCACTGGACAGGCCCTCACAAAGTTCTGGATATCCGGAACGAGTACCCGGTGTTGTGTGGTGCTGCGCTGGGGTGGGGGGGGGGGGGGGGGCTTGCCACGTGTTGTGGAGCTGTTCGGACTTCCCATTGGGTCTAGTTTTTTTGTGTTCTTGAGGGGTGCATGTGAGCGCATTTTCTTTTCTTTTTGTGTTCTGGCAACGTGTTTTGGCTAAATACATGTATGCCTCGTTTTATTAAATGCCCTTTGGGGTTGAACTTTCCTCTGTCTCCCGTGTTGTGCATTTGAGCCTACCTGTAACCGCTTCCTAACAGACTATTCATTATAAATGTATGATTGCATTACAATAGTTAACCTGTTAAGTCCTAGCCCTATTTTCTGAAAAATACATACCTAAGTAAATGGAAGATTGCTCCACTTCTACAAGGTCCATTTGCATATTCTTGGTATCTAGGGACATCTATGGATCTCATGGAATGTATTCCCAGTGTCAGCAATATTGTGTCTGTTACTAGGCTTGAGTAAATTGTGATGAAACAAAGGAGAATATAAATTATGATTTTTCTTTGTATCTTTGAATAACACCATGCTAAAAATGAAAAACTGCCACTAACCTCGTCCGGCACCTTCTTGAGATCACGTGTACAAAAAATCTAAGCAAATGAATAAAGGGAAGATGATTAAACAGAATGTTTTGTAGATTTCATTTCAACCTTTATTTAAAATCGTAAGCATCTGAGGTTTCCCTCATTTACAGAAACGACGATTGTACAGTACACAATAAAAACAATATTCACAGAAATTTAAACACCAGAGTAAAACAAATTAAAAACGTTTAAAAATAATTTTAAAATATCAACTAAAACAGTTACAGGTAGTCACACAATGGTCTGAAATCATACATTTAAACATTCCAAGGGAAGGGAGAACCTCCAATTTTAGCGTGAGTTGAAGGACATTCCATGAGTTAGAGGCATCAAAGGAAAAGGCTGACTTCCCTAGCTCAGAACAAATCTGAGGAACCCTAAGAACCATCCAGTCATTCGATCGAGTTGAATAGGTTCCAATATTCCAATTTAACAGTGAGGAGATATAAACAGGTTGTTTACCAATAAGGGCTTTAAAAATAAATAAATACCAGTGTTTGTTGCGCCTTTCTGCAAGAGAAGGCCAACCCACCCTATCATACAGGACACAATGGTGAGTATCATATCTGTCACCAGTTATAAATCTGAGAGCTGAGTGATATGCAGAATCCAGAGGTTTAAGAGTTGATGCCGCAGCATGCCTATAAACCAGTGGAGGCTGCTGACCAAATTTTTAGGTGAAGCACAAATTATTATATTATATTATATATTAAATAATATTTTTAAAACATCCCCCACTGTGTGTCAGTGGTCAGTGGACACAGATGAAAACATATTAACATTAGGTGACAGCGGACCTGACCAGATGAAAACATATTAGGTGACAGCGCACCTGACCAGATGAAATCATATTAGGTGACAGCGCACCTGATCAGATCAAAACATTTTAGGTGACAGCGCACCTGACCAGATCAAAACATATTAGGTGAAGGTGACAAGGAAGCCACAGACTCATACCCCCCCGACACTCAACTAACCGCCTCGGACAGTCCTTCATACCAGTGGCCATCAGGCTCCACAACAGTGGGCAGCGACTGCTGCCAGACATCGACCTAGAACTAATAGGAACCCAAGTAGGACAATAACACTACCTTATGCATACTGCACCTTATGTGGATACTGTGATACTGTGAATAATGAATAATGTATATTTCAGTTAGTTAGATAGTAAATTATATTGACCTATTTGTTTACACTGCTTGTGTTGTTTTCACTACCTGTACCCCCCCCCCCCCCCTTCCCCCATGCTGCTATGATGCCTGAATTTCCCCAAGGGGATCAATAAAGGAATATATTATCTTATCTTAAAAGGAAAGATGAAATTACCTACCTGGGTTCCATCCTATAGAGGCAAATCTTTCCTGTGACAAAATGGGATCCAATGTAATAAAACTAAGTCAACCAACGAACTAGATTCCTGTACCGGATCTCCTCTCTGGTAAACAAGAATACCTTGAAGACTCTAACAGGAGCACTCATTCAAGGGTACTACGACTATGCTTGCACCTCATGGTACCAAAGCACCTCAAAGGCACTAAAAATAAGATTACAAACATCACAAAACAAACTGGTCAGACTACTGCTTGACCTTACTCCTAAAACCCACCTCACCCCTGTCCACTTTGACAACCTAGGATGGCTTAGAGTAGACGACAGAGTACAGCAACTTGCAATGGGCCTGGTCTACAAGATACACTACACCACTAAGATACCCATGTGCATGTCGAAATACTTCCCAAAGGTCAGTGAATACCACGACCACAACACCAGAGGGAGTTCCACAAATCATGTTCAACCCAGATAAAATAATAATAAATAAAAAAAAAGAAAAACGTTTTTTTTAATAAAAGAAAATAGTCATAACTTAGAAATTAGATTGCATAGGTCTATGAATCGATATCGCGATTCTGTTTCGATTAATTGCCCAGCCCTACAGTGTGTACAGTAAGTTAGCTTGGTGATTATCATTGTGATGTAGGCTAAGCTGCCTAGCTACTGTTAGCATACAAGCACTGTAGCCTACTTACTTTTTCATCCACAACGTTTTTTCTGATCCAGATGCATAAATCCACTTCTTCATGTTGCTCAGTTGCTGGTTTATACTTCGGTCCTAATGTTGGCGCAAAGTTTAATTTAGCCTGACTTGTTATAGCTGTACAGCTTACTAACTACTAAACAACAACTTTCTCATAGTCTCAACTTTCACATAGTCAAAATGGGTCCAGCTGCATGTGAGGAGGATAGGTTTAGCTCGGGCCAATCTCAAGTTTCTCAAGTTTCTTTATTAGTTGTCATACAGAAGTACAGAATACTTTTATACAAAATGCTTCTTTATGTTACATTTTGTATAAAAGTATTCTGTACTTCTGTATGACAACTAATAAAGAAACTTGAGAAACTTGAGATTGGCCCGAGCTAAACCTATCCTCCTCACATGCAGCTGGACCCATTTTGACTTTGCAATGCAGAAATCTCTGATTGGATTTGCAAGGCTGCCAATCATATTCAACCTCCGTGTATTGGATGTCAAGGGCTGTCAATCAATCAATCCTCCATTCAATGGCAAGAGTTTAACTGCACAGACCGTTCTTAGATGAAGTTAATAGCCTATTTTGATTCGCTGTTATTTATTATTTATTTAACAATGGGTCACACCTGTGAAGTTTTCTTCACGAATAATTACTGCAGGCAATACTGCAGTGCAGGCCTGCTCAGAGCTGTCAATTTTGGCCATTTTTGAAAAAAAAAAAATTCACTGGCATTTTTTTTACAGAGGAAAACATGTATAATAAAAGAAAAGAATAATAATAATAAAAAAAAATATATATATATATATAGTTTTTTTTTTTTTTTTTTTTTTTTTGTAGGTATATGTAAATTAATAATAATTATGAATTATGAGTGAATTTGTGTTTCACGTGTTGTCATAGAGAAACCTCCACTGCTATAAACTATAAAAAAGATACAGTACTGAATTCTGCCATCCGGACACATGCAATTTGAAATATTATTATAGAATATAGAATACCAGGGCCCTCATTTATCAATGCTGCGTACGCACAGATATGTGCGTAAACCGCGCGTACGATCATTTCTAAGTGTAGCACCCTGGAAAATATGGCTATTATTCAGAAGTGCTGACTTGCCTTTTATCTCCCCTGGTACACCAAGACGTATTAACTAGTTTCCCTTAAATATCCCCTCGATCAAGGACGCGGGTTTCTCCTTCTCCTGCCCATCTGGAATATGGATTATACACAATAACCCTGGATCATATTCTCCACTCAGTGTTTCCCTTTGGGGCTAGTAGGCGGTAACAGCAGGGGGCGCCGGTGGCAGGCAGAGAGCGTACGAGAGAGACGGAGAAGGAAGCAAGCCAACTGAGACGGAAGTGCGAGGAACCAGCCTCTTCAACATTGGACTTGGATCGGTTCGGTCGTGTCTGGACAGAGCCCCGTATTGAACTTGAGTATATTACGGGTTATCCTATAACAGTAAACGTAGAAGCGTGTTGCATGTTTCCCTACTGAATACCCTAGCGATACAACGAGTTATCCTAGAAGAAATGCGGTATCGCCCTGAGGGGTTTAAGTTAAAGTTATTCCCTCTAGCGAGGTGCCCCGCCAGCGTGGCGTGAAGAGGACCGGTGTTTAGAAGCACCCTGCGGTATCATATATCCCGGCTAGCAGGAGGGCTGTTTGGGGACCCAGAGTGTAGCTGCAGTGTTAGTGAGGGCAAGTTTAGGTATGCGCGTCGACCCAGCACCAGCTGTCTACAACCAGTCTGCTCCGGCTGTCTACAACCAGATCTGCACCAGGCTGTCTTCAGAGCACGGGAGTTCGTCCCGACCAACAGAGGTCGCCATCACCCAGCACACGCTCTCAGCCCAACACTGCCACTCTACTCCAGCCCCGCCTGCTAGCGCCCACGCCGAGAGCGGTCGACGCCATCTTGCTATCCGGACGACGGTGGCGCGGCGAGGCCGCCATTTTGGTAGAGTACATTAGGGCTTCGGTGCCCAGGATTCTATTGCACGTTACACAGTGTGGTGCTGCCTGCGGGCGAAGCTAACGTTGCTAACTACAGTTCCTAGGGGTACCCCATCAACAATATATGCCGGCATTAGCATAGGACTTTTGTTAGGTATTTGTGGGCCCACATTTTTGATTTCCTTTGAGTGTGATAACGTGTTTGGTTCTTTAATAATATTTTCCCATCTAATTAACCCTTTCCCTGTGGGGAGGTTACAGACCTGGGGCATCATAAGTAAAGCCCAGAGAGGTATTATTCTCACCATATAATTAAAGCCTGTTAGAGGTATTATACATTGTACTGACCCAGACGTGGGCGATGAGTCAAATGCATTAAAGTATATTATTCCTGGCACTAACACAGAGGTGTGTGTAGAATATAGTGAGACATAAGGTATTGAGTTACAAATTGGGTAATAGTAAGATTCCATTCTAGTCGACCCAGTGCTTTTAACTCTTTGTAACTGACCAGTATAATTAGTATTAAAGAATTAGATGGGAGTTCTGTGTGCGTGTCCATTCATGAGCCGTTTAACAACTCTTTTGGTGTGGGTAACGTTAATACAATTAACCCCTTCCTATTCCACCTTTCCCTTGTTATTGTAAGGTTTCTAGTGTCACTGAGGGAGGGTACTGTTTGCGGGGGGAACCAGGGTATTTATTTACAATTCAGTCACTAGGTGTGGGAGGGTTTGAAGGAGTAATTGGGGGAAGTGGGAGCGTGTTGGGGAGTACTGCGACCACCCTGCTGCAGGGGAGGAAGACCAGAGTACCAGACCAGGTTGGTAAATCCCGGGCCTCATCCACTCACACTACCAGCCTCCAGTTGAAGCTCCAGACTCAAAGACGGAGGTGCAGTCAGACAGAGCTCTACTGTGTCTCGCTACCCAGTGATTGTGCCCACCCGTTCCCACGAAGCAGGGATAATCCACCCTGCTACATAAGCAAAGTGTGGGATTTATCAACATGAACGTGTGCTTGAGATTGTGCATATATACGCACAGCTCAGACCGTGCGTACCTGTCACCAAGCGGTAGAATACAGAGACACGCCTCGCGGACTCATTATAATACGAGAGCCGTGTGAAAACTTGGGTCTGCATTGTATGAGCGGATCCCCCGGCCGTATTCAAACGCTGGAGCGCTTTGCGATGGATCAAAATGAGATAGGAATCAAATGAATTGTCATCATACAGCACCTATCTATATAGTGGAATAGACTGTATTAATATAGTAGTAGTAATATAATAGTAGTTGCACGCTTCTGGCCACCTCCCGCAGTGCGCGCACATTGTACAGTACGTGCAGAATTAATCGTTCCAGAAAAGTAGGCTTTGTCAATACTGAATGACTGTGCGCTTGTCAAGAGCCAATCGCACAGTAGGTTGGAAAATACTTAACGGTTAAGCAGCCACTCATCTGGCTCTGCAAATAGATAGAGTCTAAATATCTCCGCATATAAGCCTGCATGGCTGGCAGTGCGCATACAGTGCGTGCTCCAAGTCTTCCTGGAGTGGGCGGGGCCAGAGGCCGGCAACAACCTGGACGATTACACAGAGACTGTGACGTCATTTGTCGGCTTCTGTGAGGAGGAGTGTGTCCTCTCCCGCTCCAGGAAAGTCTATAACAATGACAAACCCTGGTTTACAGCCCAGCTGCGTCAGTTTAGGATTGGGAAGGAGAAGGCCAGACGGAGTGGGGACAAGGCTAGTTTTAAGGAGGCCAAGTACAGATTCGAGAGAGCGAAGGAGGCGAAACAGCGCTTCTCGGGGAAACTGCAGCTGCAGTTCTCCGAGGGGAACTCCTCCTCAGTCTGGAAAGGTCTAAAAACCATCACCAACTACAAGACAAAATCACCACAGACGTCTGACAACCTTCTACTGGCAAATGAGCTCAATGAGTTTTACTGCCGGTTTGACAGGGAACCCCCGGCCCCCTTTCCTCACACCCCCAGTCCACAATCACCCCCCCCGGTCCCCAGTGGTAACCCTGTCTCCCCTACCACGACCCCTCCCCCCCCACCCACCCCCCATTCCCCTTCCCCTCTCCCGCCACCCCTCCCCCCTCCTCCTCCCCCCCCCCTCTCTGTCACAGAAAGAGAGGTGAACCGCCTGTTCAAGAGTCAAAACCCCCGGAAGGCAGCCGGTCCTGACTCTATTTCACCCGCCACCCTGAAGCACTGCGCCGACCAGTTGTCCCCAGTGTTCACTAACATTTTTAACACCTCACTGGAGCTGTGTCGGGTCCCAGCATGTTTTAAGGCCTCGACCATCATCCCCGTCCCCAAGAAGGCCAAGGTCACAGGCCTTAACGACTACAGACCGGTCGCCCTGACGTCTGTGGTCATGAAGGTCTTTGAGCGCCTTGTCCTGGCCCACCTGAAGTCCACCACAGACCCTCTTCTGGACCCCCTGCAGTTTGCATACAGAGCCAACCGTTCCACGGACGATGCTGTGAACATGGCTCTGCATTATGTCCTGGAACACCTGGACACTGCAGGGACCTATGCCAGGATTCTGTTGGTGGACTTCAGCTCGGCCTTCAACACCATACTCCCGCACATCCTGGAGCACCAGATGTCCCAGCTGCAGGTGCCGGACTCTACCTGCAGGTGGATCACGGACTTCCTGACTAACAGGTCACAGCGGGTGAAGTTGGGAATCAACATCTCCGATCCCAAGTCCATCAGCACTGGCTCCCCACAGGGCTGTGTTCTGTCCCCACTACTATTCTCCCTGTACACCAACAGCTGCGTCTCTCTGCACCCCGGTCAAACTCCTGAAGTTTGCGGACGACACCACCCTGGTGGGTCTCATATCCAGGGGGGACGAGTCCGCCTACAGGAGGGAGATCGAGAGGCTGCTGAGCTGGTGCAGCTGCAACAACCTGGACCTCAACGCCCAGAAAACAGTGGAGATGGTAGTGGACTTCAGGCGGAAGGCAGCCCCCCCCACCCCGATCATTCTGGGAGGCACCCCGGTGGCCTCTGTGGAGTCCTGCCGCTTCCTCGGCATGACACTCTCCCGGGACCTGAAATGGGAGCTGAACACCATCGCTCTCAATAAAAAGGCCCGGAAGAGGATGTACTTCCTACGTCAGCTGAGGAAGTTCAGGCTGCCGAGGACCATGATGGTACAGTTTTACACCGCCATCATCCAGTCCATCCTCACCCTCTCCATCATCACCTGGTTCCCTGCAGCCACGGTCAGAGACAAGGCCAAGCTGCAGCGGGTGATACGCTCGGCAGAGAGGGTGATCGGCTGCCCCCTTCCCTCCCTCGAGTCCCTACACTCCACCAGGGCCTTGAGGAGGGCGAGGAAGATCATGGCAGACCCCGCCCACCCGGGTTACAACCTCTTCAACATGCTCCCCCACGGCAGGCGGCTACGGCTGCCCAAGACACTAAAGTCCCGCCATAGACTGAGTTTCTTCCCCTCAGCAGCTCGCCTGGTAAACGAGTCAGGTGTCCCCCTGCTCCCCCCCCCCCTCGATGGCGAGCTGCTAGGGCTGGACTTCTGGACTTGAACTTTGTGTTGCACTGTATCCATGTCCCCAACCACAGCACTTTCACAGTCTTATTGTTGTCTCACTGTTCTGTTCTGTCTTGCACTTTACTTAAAATTATTTATTTACTGTTGTATTGTTCTTAATTGTGAAAAAAGTATGCACTGTAATGTCAAATCACGTTCCATTTTGTACCTGTATAAAATGGCGAATAAAGTAATCTGAATCTGAAGTCAGACTGGATGGCACATCTCTCTCAAATCCATTCCGAGAACGGAACGCAGTGCCCGCGACACGCGTCAAAGTCAGTTGTTTATTTATTTATTTTTTACTGTTTGCATACGAGGTGGTCTGCAAATGTTCTTGATAACAATCTAGTGGTCCGCATAAACAAGATGTTTGGGAACCACTGATACAGACGATCTCTAAATAAGATAAGATAAGATAAGATATTCCTTTATTGATCCCCTTGGGGAAATTCAGGCATCATAGCAGCATGGGGGGGAGGGGGGAGGGGTACAGGTAGTAAAACAACACAGTATACAGGTAGTAAAAGACAACACAGGCAGTGTAAACAATTTGATCAATATGGTCAATATAATTTACTATCTGACTAGCTGAGGAATATTCACATTATTCACAGTGTCACATAAGGTGCAGTATGCATGAGGTAGTGTTATAATTTACTATCTACTGAGTATACATTAATCAAAGTACCAGGGTAGTCTACTTTGTCCCCCTTGGGTTCCTATAAGTCCCAGGTCAATGTCTGGTAGCAGTCGCTGTCGCTGCCCCCTGTTGTGGGGCCTGGAGGCTGCTAGTCGCTGCCCACTGTTGTGGAGCCTGATGGCCGCTGGTATGAAGGACTGTCCGAGGCGGTTAGTTGAGTGTCGGGGGGGGATGAGTCTGTGGCTGAACGAGCTTCTCATCTTGACTAGCTCGTCGTAGAGGGGGTGGTAGGGGTTCTCCATGATGGCATCCAGCTTCCTTATCATCCCCCTCTCTACCATCACCTCAAGTCTAGGTAGCTCGACTCCCACCACGGAGCTAGCCTTCCTCACCAGCTTGTTGAGCTTGTTGGTGTCCCTTGAGTTGATGTAGCCTCCCCAGCATGCCACAGCATAGAAGAGGATGCTGGCCACAACAGACTGGTAAAAAGACTGCAGCAGTTTGTTGCACACATTGAAGGACCTGAGTCTCCTCAGGAAGAACAGCCTGCTCTGTCCCTTCCTGTAGAGGGCCTCTGTGTTGTTCGACCAGTCCAGTTTATTGTTCAGGTGTACCCCAAGGAACTTGTATGAGTCCACCATCTCCACATCCACCCCTCGGATGGAGATGGGAATCGGGGGGGGCCTCTTCTTGCCCCTCCGGAAGTCCACCACCAGCTCCTTGGTCTTACTGGTGTTGAGTTGGAGGTGGTTGCTGTCGCTCCACCCCACGAAGCTCTCCACCAGGGCTCTGTACTCCTCCTCATCATCGTCGGTGATGTAGCTTACGATGGAGGAGTCGTCTGAGAACTTCTGCAGGTGGCACCCGCTGGAGTTGCGGCAGAAGTCTGAGGTGTAGAGGGTGAAGAGGAAGGGTGACAGCACAGTTCCCTGGGGGGCGCCGGTGTTGCTCACCAGTACGTCAGACTGACTGTCCTTTAGTCTGACGTACTGTGGCCTCTCAGTGAGGTAGTCCTTGATCCAGGCCACCAAGCCGTGCTCCAGCTGCATCGCAGAGAGCTTCTCCGCTAGCAGTGACGGCTGGATGGTGTTGAAGGCGCTGGAGAAATCAAAGAACATAATCCTCACTGAGCTGCGCGGCTTCTCCAGGTGCGTGTACGCTCTGTGGAGCATGTAGATGATGGCATCCTCCACCCCGATGTTTGCCTGGTATGCAAACTGCAGGGGGTCGAGGGAGTCACGCACCAGGGGCTTGAGGTGTTGCAGGACCAGTCTCTCAAACGTCTTCATGACGCGTGACGTCAGAGCGACTGGCCTGTAGTCGTTGGGGGTGCTGGGACGTCCCTTCTTGGGCACCGGGACAATGCAGGAGGTCTTCCAGAGCTGGGGCACCCTCTCCAGCCTCAGGGAGAGGTTGAAAAGATGCTGGAGCGGTGCTGCCAGCTGCTCTGCACATACCTTGAGCACCCTGGGATTGGTGTTGTCCGGTCCTCTGGCCTTGTTTACGTTAATTCTGGAGAGCTGCCTACTGACCTGACTGGTTGTGATCGTCAGGGTTGGGGGTGGTGGGCAGTCTGCTGGTGTTGGGGGTGGGGTGCCGTTGCTGATGGGTGTGGGTGGGTGGGGGGTGGGGGGGCTGCTTTGTAGGTGTGATCTGTTGCTGGTGTCGATGGGTGGGGGGAGGGGTGTGGGGAGGCCACTCTGGTCAAAGCGGTTGAAAAACGAGTTGAACTCGTTTGCACGCTCTGGAGGGCCCTCCACAGCTGTGCCCTGCTGTTTGAAACCAGTGATCTTCCTGACCCCCGCCCACACCTCCCTGGTGTTGTTGGCCTGTAGTCTGCCCTCCAGCCTGTCCTTGTAGCTGACCTTGGCTGCCCTTAGCTCTTTTTTGAGCTCCCTTTGGACAGCCCTGGTCTGCTCAGTGTCCCCTGCCATGAAGGCCCTCTTTTTCCTGTTTAGCAGGTGTTTAATGTCCTTGCTAATCCAGGGTTTATTGTTTGAGAAGCAGCGTACCTTCTTTGTGGGTACGATGCTCTCCTCACAGAACCTGATGTAGTCTGTGATGCAGTGGGATAGTCCATCAATGTCATCACCATGGGCCCTCTCAAACATATCCCAGTCTGTCGACCTGAAACACTCCTGTAGCTCCTCCTCGACGTCGTCAGACCACTGTGGGACAGACATGGTGGTCGGAGGCTGTCTCTTAATGAGAGGCGTGTATGTGGATACAAGCCTCACAAGGTTGTGGTCTGACTGGCCGAGGGGGGGCAGGGAAGTCGCACTGAAAGCCTCCTTCACGTTAGCATACAGGAGGTCCAGAGTTTTGTCTCCCCTGGTTTTGCAGGTGACATACTGGGTGAAGTTTGTCAGGGTCTTGTTCAGTCTGACATGGTTGAAGTCCCCATTGATAAAAATAAATGCATCCGGGTGTTTTGTCTGAAGCGCCGCGACGGTGGAGTGTATGACGTCACTCGCCTGCGCCGCCGCCGCGCTGGGTGGGATGTAAACAGTTAGAGCCAGGACGTGTGTTATTTCTCGCGGTAAATAGTATGGCCGCAGACTCAGTGCCAATAGTTCAATGTCGGGGGAACAGATACGTTCCTTAATGGTGATGTGCCCCGGGTGGCACCATTTGGAGTTAACAAAGACAACAAGCCCTCCGCCTCTCCGCTTGCCGCTCTGTTTACTCCGGTCGGCGCGCACCACCGTGAAGCCCTCCTGTTCGATTGCACTGTCCGGGATGTTCTCGTTCAGCCAGGATTCGGTGAAGCACAGTAGGCTTGCCTCCTTGTACTCACGCTGGTTGATCATCAGGGCTGAGAGCTCGTCGGTCTTGTTGGCCAGCGATCGCACGTTCCCCATGACGACAGCGGGCAGGTAAGGCTTGAATCTCCTGCTGTCCTTTATCCTGTCCTTCACGCTCGTGCCAGCTCGATTTCCCCGTCTGCGAATCCTTATTTCGGCTGGTAGATTCCTCGGTGGTTCTGCAACTCTGTTTCGAAAGCAGAGGAGAGCCTCCCTCGGGTAAACCAGCCCGCCGTTGTTGCTGTTGTTGTTGTTGTTGTTGTTGTTGTTGTCCTGCCGCGGGTAAACCAGCCCGCCGGTGTCCATTGTTCAGAGCTGTGCTCGACCGAACTTGCCTAACTCAGCTAACTTCACAGAAGTTGTTACAAATGCCTTAACTTGGTCTAAAGCAACGCACAGTCACTTATACACCTATTAAGTAAGTATAATCACAAAAAGAATAAGTAATGTCGTGGAATATATTATCATGTCATTATGAGTCTCTGTTATTTTATCATGTCATACAGCTTGAGTTTCAGTCCAACCAGATTTACTGGTTAATGTGTGTATGTCTCTTTAAGATTACTCTATCATTCTCTCAGTCGTAACGAAGTTGCTGTTTCTACCAGCCATAGAGCCATAACCCAAGGTCATGGGAACTGTAAGATGGAGCTGTTTTCCTTCCAGGCTTAGCCATAACATAGTCGTATTATTAATTTCTCTAACCAGCCATTTTGTTTTCTTCTACGTAATTTCATGTATTCAATTGTATGTCTGACCAGGCCTCTAGGTCAGTCCCTGTCAGACGCTAGGGGGTAAACATGTCTGTCTCTGGCGGGTGACTGGCCTGGCAGCGTGGCCACGCTGTCATGAACTTTCTTTATTAAATAAACCTTCTTATTATTATTAATAATGACTCAGAATGATTAATGTAAACGGCTCATCGTTTGTCCTTTAATAATTCCCATTACAGATGGCGACGAGATGTTTTTTTTTAACCGATGGGTGTCGAGGTCGGCCGCCAAACGGACTCTGCAGAAAGGGTGAATCCTGGAATTCCGGGGGAGCGCTGTCTCGAGGCTCCTCCGTGCGAGACACCGAGGGGAGAGAACCAGCTGCGCCGTCCGCTTGGCTGTCACCTCCGGCATGAACCTTGGGGACGCGTGATAAGGAACACTCGGTGAGCTGTTGACATTCTGATTTCTGTTTAAAAAAATGTTTTTGTTTTTAAATTTATAATTAGAGGTCTAAACTAGAACATGGTGCCGGTCAGAGCTATTTTTTAAATGTATATTACTATGTGCTCTGCAGTGGTTTTTTTTTTTCATTGTATTGGTGTATTACTGTGCTTGGTAGACTGGCGATGGTTTTTTCTATAGTTTCTCAATCTTGGTACGTCCCGAATGTATTAGGCAGGGATTAGGCTCGTGCCTTATAGACGGGGTGCGGGGGCCTACCACGAGTATAATAAAATATGTTGACGACGAGAAGAATTATGGGGTATTTTCTTTAATTAGGTTAATATATATTTTAGAGCGATGGGGGTCGAGTTGGCCGCGAGCCGAGGCGCTATGCGGGCAGGTTGAAATCTTGGGTTTCAGGGAAAGCGCTTTCTTCTCCTCAATACTCCCCCGCATAAATTATGGGAAGGGAGTGAGGAACCGCCTGCTAGCGTCCGTTTGGCTGCCAACTACGGCTAGAATCCATGGGAGCGTGGGGGAGATATTTGGTGAGGATTCTGTTTAAAAGCGGTTATTTATAAAGTGGCCATTCTGTTTAAAAGCGGTTATGTATAAAGTAGCCATTCTGTTTAAAAGCGGTTTTTGTTTCTATCTATAAAGTAATTATGCGAGTGGGGTATTGAATATAGGATAATGTGTGTAACCCCCCTGTGTTTCCTTGAGTACTGGGATTTAAGGGGTATGTTCTGGCTGTACGCTGTTTACAGGGCTTTTTGTCTCCGAGTGCTCAGGAGGAACCAATTTTTGGGGGCCACATAATTTGTACATAGTATTGTTTTTTTTGGGTACCTTTTTTATGGTTTTCCTCTGGACACTTTAAATTAAGAGGTATGTTCCGATAATTAGGCGTGAATTACATTTGTATCCGAAATAACAGGCGTGTGCAAAGTACTGTGAGTATAGTGGAAAGGGAAGTTCATGCAAATAGTTTTAGGCACTGATTCTGTAAGTATATGAGAAGGTTTAGATTCTGTGGGTTTCCTAACAGAGAGGCGGGAAGTTGGACCGTGCGTGGGATGCCAAAAGATAGGGGGACAGGGGCTTATGTGTTAGTACGTGATTAGTTTTCCACTACCTTATCTGGTCATACTGCAGTTTTTCTGAAAAGAAATAGGATAAGGGCATTGTATCCGAAATATATCCGAAATAATGGCGTGATATCCGAAATAACAGGCGTGATACGCTACTCCACAGAGCTTTTTTCTCGAAAGTGTTCAGAGGAAACGATTTGTGTGCCACATATTTTATTGTGGGTTTTTATTTTCTGTTTGGTTTTGTTTATTTTTTGTTTGTTTTTGTTTGTTTTGTGTTTACCTAGAAAATGGAAAATGTGGACAGTTTAGAGGGGCCAGAAAGGGGGGCCTGTGGGGTCATGACGGGAGAAGCTAAGAATCTGTTTTTCTGTCTTTTCTCCCACGGTGTGCCCGGGGCTGGATTTTGGGCTCGGTGTCTTTCCGTGTGCGTCACCGCCACCGGCCGTCCCGTCTCCTATCCGCTGGTCTCGCCGGCGACCATCAACTCCGGTGCGCCGGGCATTGGTATAAAGACTGTGCCTATAAGGAGGTGTTTGAGGGGAAAAAAGCACAATGGCGTGCGGAGGTGCAGGACGGGACGGGCCCACAGCGCATTGGCTGGACGCACGGCGGGGAGACATCGACCTGAGCTCAGGCAAAGTATAGCGCACACTCACATGCACGCACACAGATCGATAGAGATACAGGTACAGCAATATATTAAGGCCATGTGAACAAGTCACTGACAATGGGCCTTCTGAAATTTGTATTAGTAGCTCCAAAGTGATCATAAAGTGTATAGGGTTTAGGTATACCTTTGAGACTGGGATTTAAATACATTTCAATATATACCCTGTTTTGAATCAACATAAAAAAAAAAAAAAAAAGAGAGCAGCCATAAAGGCACAAATATGGGTAATTATTTTTATTAAATGCAGGATAGAATAGAAACAAGTGCATACTGTAGCACAGGCTGTGCACGCTGTTATATTACATAGAAATATTTTCCTCTGTCTGTGTAGGCACACACACGTTTACATGCACGCACGCTGTGATAGGGGATAAACAATTCGCTATTTTATCTGCATCGTTTGTGTTTATCTGCATCGTTTGTGTGTGTTGACATTGCCATGGGTGAATTTACGTCAGTTAGTATCTTGTTATTGACAGTAGAGCTGGACTGTTTTTGTTCATCATCACATTGTATCAGCCACCAAAATACTCATCAATATTTACATAGATTGACACTTGTGTCTGTGATCAATACATGTGGCAAACATAGTGAGTCTATGGAGAGCGGTCTATAGTGAGAAATTGGGCTGCTAAATGAGGATTAGAGATCAGTAACGTTTTGGTGGTGTTCGTTCAGTGATAACAACATTGGCTAAATAGCTAACAAAATGAATACAACATATAGCGTGGCTAACGACACAGAATAACGTTAAAACAAGTGCATGCATGATTGTTTACAATAAGCGGGTGGTCAAAGGACTGACATAACGGATAGATTGCCTGCACACCACGGGGCACACAGGGGTTCCGCGAGGTGCCTGATGGGAATGTTTCTTTAAGAACAACTATTGAACTAAACAAATAGTCTATCTAGTGCTTCATGTGTATACAATAAGGGCTTAATCTAATAACATGAACTAAAAAAAAAAAGTCGATCAAAATGTCTTCACACGTTTCGTAAAGTTATTATAGGAACTTTATCAACTTGACGTCCGTGGCAGGCGTCATTGCTTTTACCAACAGGGTTCCCAACGCGGCTCTGGTTCGTTATCGTTTACAAGGGAATACAGAGCGGCTGTCGTGATAATCACACAACAATACTTCCGGTCCGGTCGGTGGGCTTCATAATAAAAGTCTAGAACACCGGAAAAGACGGAGCGGTGGGCTTCAAAATAAAAGTCTAAAACACCGGAAAATAAGTTTATTTTGTACAGCGTTTTCCTCCACGAGTACTCGAGTACATCATGTGATCAATCGATCTGGATTATTTTTGCCCATCCCTAGTTTATCCTGTGCTGAAGTCTCCATTCCAATAGAGATAGTGTATATTTTGGTCTTTATTTTGCTATACATTGCAGCAAGTCATATTGTTTATTGTTGAAAAGGATCCCCATTAGCTGTCGCCTAAGTGGCGAGGGGAAGCCACTGTATATATATATATGTATATATATATGTTATGTGTGTATATATATATATATATTGGGGGGAGAGACAGGTATAATGGGGGGGCAGAAGGAAGGGGCTTCACTATGGAAATGTGCTTGGAAGACACAAAACATAACAACATGAGATACATATGACAATCACAATTAACAATGTAGACATCATTATCAACATCAGCTCACATATTTAAGTAGTGCATTCTTAGGTGGTATTTGAAAGACACTTTACTATTCAATTTACTTATGTTCAGTGGGCAGTTATTCCAATGATTGATGGCACGATGAACAACAGTCCTCTTTAAAGATTTTGGTATTGTATGAAAGGGCGCTGTCATCAGATATCAACGTAGTATGTGCGTTTCTCTTTAAGAGAGGCACACATTAGCCAGTCAAAACAATTTGGTTATGATCTATGTTGATCCTTGCTATAAGGCCATAAGTGACATTGTTATGGGATCCGCTCTGTTTTCCTTGTAGGCAGCCATAATAGTGATTTCAGCCAATCCTCTGGTGATGGTGTTGCAGCTCCTTCCACGTCGTATGTGTGTATTAACTGTCTTGCCGAACGAAAGATCGCTCTCACTTGGTGATCGGACATTTGTTTACATGGTCTGATTACCAACTGCGCATTCCTTATCAATTGATCAATGTGAGGAATTAAAACTATCTTCTATTCCTTATTTCAAACTTTGGCCTCAGAACAAGTTATTGCTCATAGATCCGTTTTGTTTTCCTTGTAAAGCAGCCATAGTAGTCAGCCTTGCCCGCAGAACAGTACATTTGTTCCTATAATTTGCCTGAAAGAAAGCCAATGTTGAGGGTCTCCAGGACGAACAATGTCATCTAAAAAATTATTCGTTGATAAAAGATTTAAAATTCCTCCTTAAAACTGTGGGGCAATGGTCACTTAGGCCTAGGTAGAGAACCCCACTAGCTGAGATCCTGTCATATTTATTGAAAAGGGAAAAAAAAAAAACTATCAAATCAATAAGGCTAGACCTAGAGTAATTTTTAAGGTTTGGTCTGGTGGGCTCAGTAATGAACTGGGAAAGCAGCACCACTCAACCAGTCAATATTAAAGTAGATTTATTGGGGAGTCAGAATCAGATTTCTTCAGCCAGGACAAGTACAGTAGGGCTCAATACACACGGTGATCGAAATGTGTTGGCTTAGCAAAGGGCGATAGAAGGAGTGGTTCAGAGGCAGGATGTTTAGCACACTGCCAGCGAGAGTGGGGTTTTATTTTTTGTTTTTTATTTTTTTTGTTTATTTGGTTTGTCCAGTTCTATTCATATCTGATTTGGCATAGTATGGAATTTTGCCATAACAATGACTGAATGGAGTATATTCTGATTTATGGAGTGATAAAAAGAGATATCCAAAATCCCCTTTGGCTCTAATATGTCGACAAAATGGAGCTATAATTTTGAAAATGGCTTTATCCAATGTTCAGATTTCTGTCCTGGAATTATATGCAAATTAGTGCATATTTAAGTAGATCAGGCCTCATGTGCATGTTTGAACATACAATTGTGATAAAAAAAAAAAAAATAGTGTCTTAATGTAAGTAGTGAACTGGGGAAGTTTCAGTGTGATATATATTAGTTCACCTGCAGTGTCTCCCCTTTAAGTTCAGTTCAGTCTTAGACCTGTCCTCTGGTAAGGAGGTGAGAACTACAACATGTCACCCCTGAGTGACAGTGTGATTGAATGACCTTCGTCCAGCTTCAGAATACAGTTTTTTTTATTATTAATTCTTTATTTTCTTTCTCTCTCTTTAATCTTATTTGTATGTCACAGGAGTGCACGTGATTGTGTTCAGTTGTGTTTGAGCCATGTACTGATAACATTACAAGTTATTGCTCATATTATATTATAAATCTCCCATAACAATAAGTATCAGAAAGCCTAGGTCAAAAACCTCAGTTGTATTTGAGCTATGTACTGATGGTTTTTTCTTTCTTTTTTCTGTGGTGGGGTCTCGCTGAACGGTCTCTTCACTCTCCTTGCGGTCCGGGCACCCATCTCTGACCAAGAGGAGGACGCGCAGAGGACCACTGTCTGTACCAGGCTTCTGCAGTTACAGCGGTGACACATGGACAGTACTCCGTGACCATCAGATCTGTGAGACGGTTTCCAGCAGAACCTGATGGGGGAACCGACTACAGCTGATTACGGGGAGACAAGCTGGCCCAGCTAATCTACTGGACCAGAGCTCCACTCTGCAGCTACAGCATGGACACTGAGACAGTTTCTAGCAGGCCTGTTCCATCAGGGCCACAACCAAGGGCCTGAGTGGGGGGACCGACTACAGCTGGTTTCTGTGAAAGTAAGCTGTCCCAATCTGCTCCAGAACTAGGAGGCAGAGGGCCTATCGGCTAGTGAACGATGGGGCGCTAAGACCATCAACCGACAGCTGACTCCAGTCTGATAGGATCAGTGGTCCTGAGATAAAGATCTTAGAGACAGTTTCCAGCAGGTCTAAGCCATTCACCGGACAGGCTCCTTGCATCGGAGGGGAGGATCATCAGGACCGAGCCACGGCATACATGGACTGCAGAGGGGGGTGCTTGGACCAGCGACCGGGGGAGGGAGAAGAGACCGTTTCCGGGATGAGGCAAGTTTTACCCACAATGCTTAGGTTTGAACCACAATACATGCAGATATTACAGTATCGTCCTAAAAGATGTTAGGTAATGATGTAATGAACTTTATTTAATTCAGGTGGAGATTTTTTAATATGTTGTGCATTGCAATAGTAACCAGTTATTTTTTCATTCTTTGTGAGGAGTCTGCAAATTGTTTTTGTTTTGTTTTGGCTATCTCCCGGAGAATGCAGTCACGTGTATTCTGTTTTCGCTATGTTATATTTCGTTTTTCTTTTGTGATTTCAATTTTTCAGCTTGGTGGTGGGAGAAGTATGGCCTTGACAAAACCAGAGGCTGGACTGTACCCTTGAATCCTGCAACCACCGTCTGGGCATTTGCAAAGAGACGCTAATGATGGTTGCTGTTATGACAACTTCTCTTTTGCACGTGACACGGGGTCTATGCAGAGGACCTTTTGTTTTTTAGATAATAAAAATAGTTTTTGCTGGGTTATTATAATCTGTGTTTGAATGATAATATTTTTTGTTGTCTTTATGAAATGATAATGATTGTGATTAATAATTATCAAGAGGAGGGAACTGTCGTGGAATATATTATCATGTCATTATGAGTCTCTGTTATTTTATCATGTCATACAGCTTGAGTTTCAGTCCAACCAGATTTACTGGTTAATGTGTGTATGTCTCTTTAAGATTACTCTATCATTCTCTCAGTCGTAACGAAGTTGCTGTTTCTACCAGCCATAGAGCCATAACCCAAGGTCATGGGAACTGTAAGATGGAGCTGTTTTCCTTCCAGGCTTAGCCATAACATAGTCGTATTATTAATTTCTCTAACCAGCCATTTTGTTTTCTTCTACGTAATTTCATGTATTCAATTGTATGTCTGACCAGGCCTCTAGGTCAGTCCCTGTCAGACGCTAGGGGGTAAACATGTCTGTCTCTGGCGGGTGACTGGCCTGGCAGCGTGACCACGCTGTCATGAACTTTCTTTATTAAATAAACCTTCTTATTATTATTAATAATGACTCAGAATGATTAATGTAAACGGCTCATCGTTTGTCCTTTAATAATTCCCATTACAGTAAGAAAGTAGTAAACGGGATAAGAAGTAAAGGGGGTGGGAGCTGCTATGAAAAGGCTGCCACTCTCCTCGGCGCCACTACACATGCGTTCTATGGTACGTATACAGTACTGTATATCTGTGCAGAGCATGTGCTCGCTGCATGTATCTGTTGCTCCATCTCCGCCCACTACAAACATGGGAACTCTCTAACCCCCCCCCCAACCCCATTAACGTGTGTTGTCGGGCCTTACAAATACATTTGATTTGATTTATGTCATGCATGTATTTTTTTTGACCTACTTTTTCTCCTCCTTTTTCTGTGATTTTTCTCCCATCCCAATTTTCCTCTCATGCCAATTCTCCTGATCGTTGCTCGCATGTGCCCCCCACTGGCCGGTCGTAGGGAGGGTAGAAGCCCATCACATGTCCCCTCCGATACATGTGGAGGCAGCCAGCCACTTCTTTTTCACCTGCCAGCGCACTCTCATTGGCGAGGTGTAACGTGTGGGAAGCTCACACTGCCCGCGCCATCTCCTGTCTTTGCTGTGCAGACGCCCTGACCGACCTGTAGGAGTCGCTGTTTACAACGACCAGATTACCACCCAGCGACTTCCCTCCCGCTGACTCTGCCAATTGAGTCAGTATGACGGCTGGCCCAAGTGGGAGGCAACGCTGACAGCCGGATTCGAGACCGGTGTCTCTTGCGTTGGTGACAAGCGCAATGTCCGCTGCGCCACCCAGCCGCCCCGTGGCCGCTTTTATTTAGAAATTTATTATGAAACAGGAAACACTTCCAATTCAGCCTCGAGAGCACAGAGCACATCAAAACACTTTTTTCGAGCCGAGAGGAGTTACACTGTTACAAAGGCGTGAGTGTTGTATCATGTTGAACTTTCCAATGGTCTGTTGTCAAGGTTGAAAATTACTCAAATCAACAGACAGTACTATATTTATCATGAATTTAATGAGCATAATACACCAATGCATAGTATGTTCATGTTGTAGTATTCATTCTAAATTTGTGATTGCATTACAATAGTTCAAATTAATGCAAAATATTTTGCTCTAGAATATTTTATGCCTGTCAACCAACAGTCCAAATGTCTGTTTAATGTGCCATTGTGTAAAGTGAATTAGGACATAACACCATAGTGCATAGTATGTTCAGATGGACTATTCATCATGAATTTAATTAATGCTAAATTATATTTGATGCACATGTCAACCAACTGTCTAAATTATGTTGTCTTAATGTCTGTTTTATGCTATTTAAACAAACAGGTGAACCAGAGGCAGAGAAAGACAGGGGAAGGTTGGAGGAGGGAGAAGGCTACTGTCTCTCAGCTGTCCTTTGTAGGCTTGTGACTTGTCAAGTTTTTCTCCCACATACAGTGGATGATCTCTGTGTATGTTGTGCGAGTGTTTGAATACTGATAATTATAATGAATGGTAATAGATGGTGTCTGCATTTGTTACATATTGTATGCATGTTGGTTTGCTCTGTGAGAGAAAAGAAGTGACTGGTGGATATTTGCGCTCTACTGAGCACACCTTTATAGCTATGCAACGCTTCTGTGTTCTGTGTGGAGCCAAGGAGGAGTAGGCGCTGCGCTAATGACATGGCTCCTAAACATCACGACAAGTTACACAATTTTCTACGACCTTCATTTGTCAATGTTACAATTATTATAACATGTTATTATTAAATAGTCAATTTGAATGTCCCAACTACAACAATCACTTACTGTAGGACTTAAAGGGGAACTCCAACATTTTGGGAAATTAGCTTATTTAACATCTTCCCTGGAGTTAGACAAGAAGATACATACCTTTTTTGTCTCTGTGCGTGCATTTAGCTTTGGGAATAGACGCTCTGTTAGCATAGCTTAGCTTCATCACTGGAAGTGAGGCAGATCTGTAGCCTTACAGTGCCTTACAGTGTATTGCAAGGTCTGACATTGACCAAACTTGATATGCATGACCTTGGTGGGCTCTAGGTCAACTCCTGAAAAGGGGGTCAATGTCAGACCTTGCAATCAAAAGTTAGGGGGCGCACTGAAATTATGGCAAGGGTTATTAGCCCCCTAACTTTTGATTGCAAAGTCTGACATTGACCCCCTTTTCAGGAGTTGACCTAGAGCCCACCAAGGTCATGCATATCAAGTTTGGTCAATGTCAGACCTTGCAATACACTGTAAGGCACTGTAAGGCTACGGATCTGCCTCACTTCCAGTGATGAAGCTAAGCTATGCTAACGGAGCGTCTATTCCCAAAACTAAATGCATGCACAGAGACAAAAAAGGTATGTATCTTCTTGTCTAACTCCAGGGAAGATGTTAAATAAGCTAATTTCCCAAAATGTTGGAGTTCCCCTTTAAGTGATCAGGAAAGATGTTATTTGGGTTATTTTCAAAAATAAGATGGACCAGCAGCCAAGCTGGGTCAAAACAAGATGATGAAAAAATTCCCATTTCCCCAAATAATTGACATGGACATGTCATTTTCCGTAACTTCTTCGGGAACACCCAGATTTTCCAAAATTCCATGACTTTTCCAGGTTTTCCGACAGGGACCCTGTAATAAACAAATCATCAGGGCATTGGAGAAAAGAGGACAACATTGCATCATTTTCAGGAGGTTTAATAATTTACTATAAAAGAGTGTAAAAGTACCAGACGTCTCCTCCCATGGCGGATCTGTTTGATATTCAAAGTGATGGCGGGATGTAACAAATGTTTGCAAACTTGCCCTCGTCTGTACGCGAGTGTACATATTTCTTGGCAATTCACACCTCTTGGCTGTATTTGAATGAGACTTTTTTTTCTTTTTTTACTTAGACTGTATACTGTATATATATAAAAAAGCCCACAGCAAAAAAAAAATACTTTATAGGAATCACTTGAAAGTAAACCAAAACCAGCATGAAATGTACAGCTTTAAGAAATTCCAAAAAAAACACAGCTGAAAAGTGTATATATACAAACATGCTTGGAATTGTACAAATAGCGGATTTGCGTCGTGAAGCTCAAGAAAACTTTTCCCATAGCTGACATCATTGTGGAACGCCGATGAAATAAAGCATATTTGTTAAATATACAACAACTTTGCAAACGCTCATACCTTTGTAATCTATTGTCTATTTCAAGTTTATTTAGCAGGAGAAGGGAAAAAAACACTTCATAAATAGATCTTTCCTGCCTCATTAAGTTCCTTAACTTAAAAGTCATTAAATAAAACAAAAAGCCTAAGATAACAAATGTTCAGTATTTGTAGAAAAAACTAAAATATGTAAAACAAACTAAAATGCATTGTCTTTGATAAAAGGTTTATACTGTATTTGCTTCTTAAGAGACGGTCATCCCCATCACCATCATAATTATGTGGCTGCTCAGAAGAGGTAATATATATTCATATACATATATATAGGAATTTTTATGACATGATATACTTTATATAAATATGGCATTTTTACAATTTCCTTAAAATGACAATTTTCATTTCTGATCCCAAGGCGACTGATATGAAATTGGGGGGGGGGGGGGGGGGGGAGTGGAGGTCTTGTTTTTAAACGTCCTCAAATCTTTTTTTTTCTTCTTTTTTTTTGCTTTAAATATTAAAAATAAGTCTCAATTTATTTTGCAAATGTACGTTTTACACTATAAACAGCATTTGTGTCCTTACTTGGTCAAATATGATCCTTTGTTCATATCTACAGCAATAAAATTGTCACTTCGGGAGGTGAGGGAAAAGTGCCATTATCAAACGCTCTCCCATCTCGGAGGAAAACATGAACTTTGACCTTTGCTTTTACAAAGGTGAAAATCTTGTTACTAAACTGACGAGTCGCGAGGAACTCAAAACCCCAGTTCACTTAGAAATGTGTAAAAATGTCAGTGATGTAACAAAGCAAACGGGGTGGTGTGGGCGAGGCGAGTCATTTTGCTGGTTGTGCGGCACATGGACTTCAAGAAGCTACTCAGTCCGTCTCTCGTCACAGGGGACGCCTGCGAGTAGAGTCCTTTAGGATGCTCGTCCACCAAGGCTTTCAAAATGCCCATAGCGAGTCTCTCCATATGGACGAAGTAATCCGTTAAAATAACGCTGATCTGATCAGTTTAACACTGTGACATGTCCGTAAAAAGGGCATAGTTGGAAAGCTCCGTCTGTTTCTCCCGCGGGAGGTCCGATGACGATTGGCACAACATTGCAGAAAGGACCAGTTTTAAAGGTACACATTGCACTGGGATGGGATGGGTGGATAGGGTGTTCTTCCTGGCTGACCAAAGTGTTTTTGCTCAATACATTTCACTATACATAGGCGTGTCATTTCCCCAGCCGCCACCGGAGAGTCCAATCTGGCATCCCGTCCCATCACAGATACAGTACGTTTGACCTTCATACATCCATCAGTAACATCACGTCCATCCCCAAACAACAGTGGCAACAGTAGAGCTCTGGCGCTCTCTGGTGGCCAGACAGAGGGAGTGTAGGCACACAGAGGATCGATTCGGGTCAGTTCTGTAGGGGGTCGTTAGAGCATGTTGAGGATGGCGTTGTACATCTGCGTGAGGACAGACAGGTGGACGGGCAGGCAGGAGCGCCGGTCCTGAGTGGCAGGGGTGCAGGTCAGCCAGGAGAGGGCGTTGTACTGCTCTAATACGAACCTGGTGGACAGGGGTGGGGTGAGAAACAAGGAGTTAGAAAACATCTAGCGTTCGTCAGGACTCTTCATTTAGTCAAATACACTGGTTAATTCATTCATGTATCTATATCTATAGAACTATAGATGCCATTGCCTGTTACTGATTTACTGACTGGAAAGTGACATGCTGTATGAATGTGAACCTGTTACATTCACCGCTAATCAGCACTTGCTTATTTAAACACATCTGATGGCACACCTGATGGCAATCAAGCACAGTGAATCTGATTAAATAAGATGTACAAAATGCGCCGTTCGCTCCTTTTTGTTTTTATGTAATCCATTAATAAAATTGTGTCAATCCAAGTATCCTGCGCTGGAATACAGCAATGTTTTTCAATCGTTTTTTGTTTACTTCCACAATCAGCTGGGACCCAGGACATTGCTGTATCTTCAGTTTTTCATTAATTTATTATTTTATTTATGTATTTGAAGGATTTTAACAGCAAGGATTATGTTGATCGTTAAGACTCCTTTCTCAGCAATCCATGCTGTTCCTCATACTAGCTCTGGCTAGTTAGCCACACATCTGAAATCGACTTTGTGGGCACTGTGGAGTACATTTCAATGAGTGTCAGTTTTTGCAGACCGGAGCTTGACCCCATTGACTTTCCATTAGTTCATGCAGATAACTAGCCGGAGAAAGTACGAGGAACAGCATGGATTGTGTTGAGAAACACTTCTACCAACCAACAACAACATCACTGGTAAGAAGGAAATAGGGCTAGGGTTCCAAAAATCTGAACTATCCCTTTAAGATCAAGCTGTCGTAATGATGACCTTTTTTCAACACATTACCAGTACACACCGTCTACAAGGATGCATGGATGCAGATTTAATATGCTGAGAATTATGTATCAGCATGTAGCAAGTACCAATCAAATGAACAATATATCCTTCAACCATTAGTTTGGGGTCATTGAACAAAACACATGAAGATAGAATCCCTTTTGTACACAGATCTAACATCCTTCTATGTGTGAATAAGGCAATTCATTCAGCTTTGATATGTGACATGTTACACGTGGGCCATAGTATCAGATTGTAGTATCCGTAGCCTGCTGTTGGCCCGGAGTGTTGTCTCTGGAACACTGGGAAACGTGTAAAACAAAAATGAATTCATCCAGTGGGTCTGAAGGAGAGATGGTGCATTGTGGTCCTGACCTGAGCACGTCAGAGGTGGTCTTGGAGTCCAGGGGGTGAGGGGTCCTCTTGGTGGTCTTGTCCGCCACCAGCTCATCTGTCTGGGCTACGGAGATGTGGTGGTGGAGGGAGGCCTGGAGCAGAACGGAGACACGCAATCAATCACATTATGTACAAACTGTACGTGTGTGCAAGTATTTAAAATACAAGAACGTCATAATATACTGTATATATACACTACTGTATGTGTACTCTCACTTTTGATACTTAATCTTGATCTAGAGTTCTGAATGGAGGACCTTTACTTTTCTATTAGCGGCATTTCTAATTTAGCTTAAAGGGTAATGGAAACACCAGAAATAAAGGTGATCATTCAAAATGAATATTCTATTTCCAGAGACACCTATAGAGCTGTTGGTTGTAGCTAAAAAGTTGCTATACAACTATTATTATACAGTATATTTAAAAGCTTATACTGTGAATTTCTCCCAATCCTCTCTCGGCAGAACCTGAAGTGTGACCAGCAATGGCAACCCCTCCCCAATACCCACTCAACTCCAACCCACACATTAAACCAAAACAAAAAGAATTTAAACAAAGTTTAAACGTTTGACGGAATCCCACCATTAAGTAAATGATCTCTGTGCTTCCTCCACCACATGCATACACAATAATATATCATCCGTCTCCCTCTCTCACTCTCCAGTACCTTGAGGAAGAGTGGACACTGGCTCTGTGCCTGGGGGCAGGAGGCCCAGAACCAATGAGGCAGTCCGTCAGCCTGGGCGGTGGAGACGTAGTAGCCCAGGGCCAGCGGCTGCTGCTTCAGCTCCTCTGGTGGGTTCTCCCTGGACAGCAGGCGCTCCCCCTGGCTCTGCGTGCACACACACATTTAGAGTCTTTATTTATGTCCACATAATTACAATGTCTAAAGGACACAAATATTATCAGTGCAATTGGACATTGTGGGTTATTCTGTTACAGTCGTGCCCAAATTGGCAATGGCAACCAAAGTTACACACACACATGGATGATGACACAGATTGATTAACCTAGACTCCGTGGGCAATCTGCGCATGCGTAGTTCGGGAGTAGGTGCGGAGAAGTGACTATAGCTCGGCCGAGGAAGTGCCGATCGACTTGGGATTGGTCTCTCCGTGTTCAGCAGACTCAGGCGTATACAAGTCTATTGGATCATGTCTCCAGCACCCCCACAGCCGTAGCTACAACCACTTAATTTCAAGGCTCTCATCCACATTCATTAATTTTCTCCCCCAGCTCTCTCTCCCATGATTTCAGAATCCCGGAAGTGTTGCGGTGGTCTATATCTGCCCGTTGGTGCGCAATGCATTCTGGGTTACTTGGATGTTCAAATGGATCTTCCAAATTCAGGAAAGGATTGCTGCATTTGAAGGAGTCTTCGAATTGCAGCCTTCGAAGGCTACCGTTGAATTGCTATTAGCATAATGTTTAAATGGTGATATGTATGACAACTGCCATTAGCATAATGTTGAACTGGTATGGTATAGTTACTGCTACTGTTTACAACTTTGAAATAAAATGTGTATTTTTGTGAGCCAAACCAAGCCGTGCAATATACACAGTATATCATCTCTCTATATATATATAATCTATAATTAGAGCTCTGTAGTAAAAATAGTCAAAATTTTAAAACATAGGGCTTCGAAAACATAATTGAATCGTGACCGCAAAATGTTCAATTGTGTCGAATCTGAATATGTGTATGTGTCGCAGGCTGGCGTCTCTCCAGTGAAGGCCGACTCACCCTGTTGTGTTGGAAGTGCGACCCCACCCCCATGCCAGAGGGGGATCCGGGTGAGGGCACAGGGGAGGTGTTGGGAGAAGGGTGGAAGTTCCCTGTGATGAGCATCATGTCGTGGCCGATGTCGTTTTCCAGTTCGTCAGGGAGCAGCGGGAGGTCGAACATGTCATCTGGGGTGGGGGGGGGGGGGGGGGTTAATACATACTGTGGAGTTAATACATGCAGCTCTGGATGTCACCACTCTGTGACCGTGCCTGAATTCTGGTTCCAGTTCCCATCTGGGCATTCTGAGAATTCACCCTCAGGCCCGATTCACTAAGACATTATATGTAATGCAGGTTTAAATTAACTCTACATATAGAACAATAGACAATGTCAATGTTAGTTAATCAGGCCAGCGACCAGCACAGGGACCGGCACTGGTGACCCAGCCTCTACCAGCCTGGTCTACTGCTTGTTCTGTTCTGATCAGCTGCAAGAACATGTGGGACTTTCTGAGACAAATCCGCCCTCTTGTGGTCAAACATGTGAACTGTACATGACTGCCACATCAGGCCAGAATTGACGCTCTCTCTCTCCAGCTATTTTCAAGGTGCAGAATCCTGGTCCATCTTAATGAATGGGGAGAGCATAACTGACATGTGATTGACAACACCCTTGAAACAATATCAAAGTGGATTACCAATGAATATCAGCATTTAAATAGTTAATCCCTGTGTTTTAAAGGACAGTTTGGTTTAAATTAGGTTCATGTCAAATGGAACTATATTATCCTTATAATTCTGTGCAAACTAGAGTCAGGGTTTTCCTTGCCGATTAGACTGAGGTGCCCACCTACCTAACCAATCCCCGCTATCTCCTCACAAAAGCCACCATACTGGTGACATCACCCCCTGAGCTGAAAGCTGTGTGGACAGATGCATACCAGGGTTATCCTCAACAGGGTAGGAGCTGGGGGCCAGCTGCGTGGTGGCGGAGGTGGGGAACACCAGGATGTGAGTGCAGGAGGCGTCCTGCGGTGTGTTCAGCTGGGACGTCTGCAGGTTGAGGGCCGTGCTGCGGCCGAACACAGAACCCATGGTCACCGCATCTGGAGAGAGAGGGAGAGGGGGAAAGAGGGGGAGAGAGAGGGAGAGGGGGAGAGAGAGAGGGGGAGAGAGAGAGAGAGATAGGGGGAGAGAGAGTGAGGGGAGAGGGAGAGAGAGAGGGGGAGAGAGAGAGAGGGGGGAGAGAGAGGGAGAGATAGGGAGATGGGGGGAGAGAGGGGAGAGGGAGAGATATTTTTCTACATTCCTTTAAAATGTTTTGCATCATCATCACACCACCATCATCATTATCATCACCATCATCATCATCATCATCACCACCACCACACTACCATAATAATAATAATAATAATAATAATAATAATAATAATAATAATAATAATAATAATAATAATAATAATAATAATAATAATAATAATAATAATAATAATAATAATAATAACTTTATTTGTATAGCACTTTTCATACAGAAGTTGCAGTTCAAAGTGCTTCACAACAGTAAAAAATACAGGCATAAGCGAGCATGAAAAAGATAGAGAGGTAGCAAGGTAAGGAAAATTACAGTGTTTCACATTAGGATCTAGCATCCCAATAGGCCTCTCTGTTTACAGTTTCATTCAGTAATACAAATAATAAAAATAGTTTTAAATGATTCAGTTTAAAAATAGGCAAAAAATTATAAAATAGAACGGACATACAACAGGGTATTTTTAACACACAAGTGTGATAAAATAGTTCAATTTTGAATTACAACAGAGCTAGGGCTGTAGGCCTACAGAATGTCATTTTTTAACATTCGAAGCTTCTATTGAAGTATTCGAACGAAGCTTCGAATGTCTATAAAAAAGAAAATGTACTTCATAAAAAAAATCGGATTAAATTAGTATTTTTTTTTTATTAAATCAACTTTCTTTAATTAATATATCATCAGTTTCGTCAACATAAATAATCCAATAAGGGCACGGTTGGTATGAAAGTGATGGTGACGTCTTATAGTATAATATTATATTAGTGTAGCCTAATCTTTATCTGCAACTGTGAAGAAAACCCCCACTGGTTTAAACAGATTGAATAGACACATAAAAAAAAAGATAAAAAAAATAATAATAATAAATAAATAAAACATTTATAAAAAATTCAAATTTCAAATGTTGATTTAAAATTTGAATGTCAACATTATGATCGAAGCTTCGAAGCTTTGAAGCATTCGGTACAGCCCTAAACAGAGCAGTGCTCTTAAAATTACAGTGCATAGGAGGTAGTGAGATCAATTAGCATAGAACCGACACATGAATTTGATAGGAAGTGTATAAAAGTAGGTAGGGTAAGAATAGTTCAGGTAAAGTACAATTTGTGTCAGGATATCCCTGATGTTTCATTTAAATGCCTGAGCAAAGAGATATGTTTTAAGCTGTCTTTTGAAGATGTCTACTCTAGTGATGTTTTGGGGTAGTTTGTTCCATAGTTTTGGGGCATAGTTGATAAAGGCTGCATTACCGATCCTTTTTTGACTGTTTCTGGGAGTCTCTAGTAGTCCAGTAGCTGATGATCGCAGTGTTCTTGCTGGCCTGTAATTTATTAGAGTGTTGGCGATGTAGCTAGGTCCTTGTCCATTTAGAGCTTTTTTTTTATCTACTTTTTCTCCCATTTTCAATTTTTCTCCCATCCCAATTTCGTATTGTCCAATTCTACCCTCCCCTGTCTTGAACGCTGTTAGGCCATGCCTCCCACAGGCCGGCTGCAATGTGGACGAAGCCTTGCATCACGTGTCCCCTCCGGTACACGAGGAGGCAGCCGTCGCATCATTTCACCTGCACAGCGCAATCTCTCAGCGGCGAGGGTCTGCGTGGGAGGGTCACACCACCCCCGTTGCTTCCTGATTCTGCTGTGCAGGCGCACCAACCGACCTGTAGGAGTCGCTGTCCACAACGTCCAATCCCCACCCACCAGCTTCCCACCCGTAACACTGCCAATTGCGTTAGTATGAACGACCAGCCAAGCTGGTAGCAATGCAGAGAGCTGGACTCGAACCCAGCATCTCCTGCATTAGTGGCGAGCGCCTTGCCCACTGCGCCACTTATCCACCCCCATTTAGAGCTTTGTATGTAAGGAGAAGGACCTTGAAGTCAATTCTAAATGTTACAGGAAGCCAGTGTAGAGCAGCTAAGACTGGACTAATGTGCTCTCTCCTTTTGGTCCTAGTAAGCAGTCGGGCTGCAGAGTTTTGGATTAGCTGAAGCCTCTCTGTGGTTTTCGTAGGGAGACCTGTAAAAAGTGCATTACAGTAGTCTAACCGGCTAGATATGAATGCATGAATTAGCTTCTCAGCATCGTTTTGATTAATAAATGGTTGTACTTTTGCTATATTTCTGAGATGGAAAAACGATGTTTCGGTCACTTTGTTAATATGAGAATTGAAGTTCAGTTCTGAATCTATGATAACCCAGAGACTTGTGACCTCAGATTTGATCCAAGGGGTTAGTCCTCCCAGGTTCTTTATTAACGTTTCTTTTTTTGTTTTGGGGCCGATCACCATCACCTTCATCATTATCACCACCATCATCATTATCACCACCATCATCATCATCATCATCATCATCATCATCATCATCATCATCATCATCACACTACCATCATCATTATCACCACCATCATCATCATCATCATCATCATCATCATCATCATTATTATCATCATCATCATCATCATCATCATCATCATCATCATCATCATCATCACCACACTACCATCACTATCACCACCATCATCATCATCACCACACTACCATCATCATTATCACTACCATCATCATTATCATCATCAGCAGCATGATGCATCGTCATCATCATCATCATCATCATCATCATCACCACACTACCATCACTATCACCACCATCATCATCATCACCACACTACCATCATCATTATCACCACCATCATCATTATCATTATCATCATCATAATCACTATCACCACCACCATCATCATCACCACACTACCATCACTATCACCACCATCATCATCATCACCACACTACCATCATCATTATCATCATCAGCAGCATGATGCATCATCATTATTATCATCATCATCATCATCATCATCATCATCATCATCATCATCATCATCATCACCACACTACCACCACTATCACCACCATCATCATCATCATCACCACACTACCATCACTATCACCACCATCATCATCATCACCACACTACCATCATCATTATCACCACCATCATCATTATCATTATCATCATCATAATCACTATCACTACCACCATCATCATCATAACACTACCATCGCCATCATCATCATCATCATCACCATCATTTTCATTGTCATCATCTTCACAGCCATCTCCGCCACCCATCCCTCTGACACCCCCCCACCCATCCCTCTGACACCCACCCATCCCACTGACACCCCCCGACCCCGGCAGGTTACTAACCAGGCATGACCACGAAGGACCCCTGGGGCTCCATGGCCACCAGGCAGGCGCTGATGATGGAGGGGGAGTCGGCCGTCGAGATGCCACACATGCGACAGGCCTCCCTCAGCTGGCGACTGATGGAGTGGAGCGAGTGCTCCCCCAGGAGCGAGCTCCAGTCTGGAGAGGATAGGAGAGAGGAGGAGCGGGGGGGGAGCAGGGTGTGGAGGAGAAGAAGGGGTTGAGAGGTAGGAGGAGAATAGAGAGAATAGAGGAGAAGGGAGAAAGCGTGTATGTGGGTAAGAGAGGGATGGATGGAGAGAGAGAGGACAAGACAAAGGTATCGATCAGGGGATATTTTAGAAGGAGGGGTGAGCCGAGCGGAGGTGGACGAGGGAGAAAAGACAAGAGTGGAAGACGGAGTGGAGGTGTTGGAGGGGGTGGAGGAGATGGAGAGAGAGAGAGAGACAGGATCAGATCAATAGTAAACGCTACTGCAGCCGCCAGCCTCTCCTCTTCGAGCGACTACTGGAGGCAACACAAGGCTACTGAAATGCACTGCTTTACACACAGAAACATTATAGAACTAGGTTAAATATTTAGATTATTTCAGCCATGAGACTTTTCCCTTCGATTATACGTTTTCTCTGAACGATTTGGTGGAAGAAAATATATTTATACAAATTGTTATTCAATATTTTTTAAGGGTTTAAAATACATGCTGGAGGGGATCTTTAAAGACATGTTGCTTTGAACACAGATTGAGCTGTTTTTCAACACACCCTTTCATTATTTTATTTATTTATTTGAGTCATGTTGGTTCTCACTTCACGTCACTCACCTTTCAGCTCCCCGTGACCCAGTCTGCCCAGTCGACCAATCACGATCCTCCATGGCATTGAGGTCATCTGGATGATGCCGACACACCACTCCCACAGCTTCTGAAGTCCCATCTTCCTGGCCGACACCTTGGGCCGCCGTGCCCTGGAGAACACACAGAGAAGATTAGACATGCAGATGAATGCATTATAAAGCACTCACTTTACAGATGAACATGACACAGACAGTAGGTAGGTAGGTAGATAGATAGATAGATAGATAGATAGATAGATAGATAGATAGATAGATAGATAGATAGATAGATAGATAGATAGATAGATAGATAGATAGATAGATAGATAGATAGATAGATAGATAGATAGATAGATAGATAGATAGATAGATAGATAGATAGATAGATAGATAGATAGATAGATAGATAGATAGATAGATAGATAGATAGATAGATAGATAGATAGATGGGTTATCAACCTGACAGCTTTATTTGGTGTTACATTAATAATTATTAATAATGCCATTTATGTTATCAGCATTATGCTATAGGGCTGGCAAGCATAGTCCTTCTTTGCTTGCCTGACATTTAAATCAGTGGTTTTCTTCCTTCCAAATATGACCAGTATATAAATATAATAATATATGTAATGTAAAGCCAGTATAAGGGTGATTTATTCTGGTTGCGCCCGCTAATAGCACCCTTAACTGCGCGTGATCATTTTTTTCTTAAGGACCTATTCACTAAAGATATTGTGCAAATTATATACTAGCACAGACACGGCCATACGGTGTGCAAGTTGCTCCTGATATCTGTCAGCGTAGTTTGCTCACAGAGCATCCGAGTGCTCCTGATATGGTAAAATAGTATAAATACTGCCCATGCAATGGTATACACGTGCACGTGCTAGGAAAATGGCAGACAGAAAACCGAAGCTTCTATTCTCTGACTCTACTGTAGCTCTTCTAGTCCTTGGGCCAAACACTTTTTTGGTACCAATTGGGTGGGCAAATTCTAGATGTGATTTTTTATTTTTTTTTTATACCTATACATCCCTAGATGTGAAGGTGAATGCCTCATTGTTGCGGTATGTGCGCAAAGGTTACCATAGCTCAGCCTAGGAAGGTCAGATTGATACAGAAATACAGAATACTTTTATATGAAATGCTTCTTTCTGTTTTGCTCCTGAGAGTGTGCTAGATAAAATAGATAAGTATAATATAGGTATAAAATAGAAAGTCAAGTACGTAAACAAGTGTAAACAAAACAAAAAATTTCAATATACATATATACATATACAATGCAGAGTATGTCTCTAGTACCCCCACAACCCGACCTGAGAGCGAATCTATGAAGGGGAGAAAAATATGCCAGGAGACTTATTCTGCGAAAACTCAAATTTGGTTTATCATGTCATCCCAAAATAAATTTGTTTGAGCAGTCACTTTAATAGCGTCACTTTAACTGTGCGTGGCAATTAGCGTTGATCTTTGTGAATTGGAGTGTTTTTGTAATAAGGAAAATTTGCATAGAAAGGGGCACATTTTCCACCCATATTACCTCATTTAAATACCCGCAAATAGCACCGACGCACAGAGACACAATGATGATGGCAAGGCAGTTAGCGCTGTATTTCACCCTTTGCTGGTGCTTTGTGAATAGTGTTGTTAGTTTTGGAGCTATTTGCACAGGCATTGCGTCAGAAAAAGCCATGCAATCCCATTGTGAATTCACCCCACAGTATTTTCTAAATATAATGAAGATATTTTCTAGATACAAAAGATAAATATGTTTTCCCGTTATTTATTTCCCAGGAAACAGGAAATTGGTTGGGTGGAAATTCCCGGGAATCCGTTTCCCAGTATATTCCGTTCCCTGTGCGGTGATTGATTGAATGAAAATTGTATTAACAGATTGCAGAATGGGTACAATACACAGTATGGCTCAATACACACAATTGTTAAGGGGATGCAGACCAGAGAAAGACTTTCGTCTTGTTTACATCAGGGTCCCCCATTTTCAATTCATAATGAATTGTAAGTAAGGGTGGAATTAGCATTGTGCAATCCATTCTTTGTGGATCTAGCTCCAAATCTTTTTCCCCATAGTGCTCTTGCGGACACACCAGCTAAACTCTCGTCTGCCGTACCTGTTGGGCACGTCGATGTTGATGATGCAGGTCTCCAGGAGCTCCCCCTGCTGGTCGGTGCAGGACACCAGGATCCAGCGCTGGTCGTGGGACAGGCAGTAGCCCACAAACAGCACGCTGAACCTGGGTGGGATCTCGGCCCACACCTCCCCTTGCTCCGGCTGCTTGGTCCTGGTGGGACCCAGGATGAACGGCGGGGAGTACAGCTGCAGTGGGCTGGGGTGCTGGGGGGGAGGGAGGGAGGGAGAAAAGGTGGTGTAAGGTGGGTAGGAAGATTTACAGAGAGGGTACATTTAGCTTTATCTTGTAATACAAACAGATCATACATTAATGTTCCATAACATTATTTGAATATGTATGAATATGAGTGGTGTGAGTATTAATATAATATAATATCGATATAATGGAATAGAATACCGCTATAATATAATATACTGTATAACACACTGTATTGATCTTAAAATACATTTCCCAGCTATCAGTAGCGCCCTCTACTGTACCTCTGGACTCTTAAACACAGAGTCGAACATGGACACGGGTCCGAAGCCCGTCAGAGACTTGATGTGTGTCAGTGTGGGCAGCAGCCGTCTGCTCTGGGAGTAGCAGGAGAAGGCCAGAGAGCGCAGGTGCTGCAGGTACAGAGGGCTCTCCCCACTGGCTGGCTGGAGCAGGTACTGACACGGCACCACCTGGTGGAGGGAGGAGGAGAGCTTCTGACATCTACACTTGATAACCAGTAAGTAAGTAAGTATTTAACTTTTCTTTGCCGTATTCAATTCATCTTTTGGTCAGAACAAATTACATGCTTTTATAATATGTGTTTTTTGTTTTTGTTTTTAGAGTTCCATCAGTCAATCAACCAACCAACCAACCAACCAACCAACCAACCAACCAACCAACCTACCTACCTACCTACCTACCTACCTACCTACCTACCTACCTACCTACCTACCTACCTACCTACCTACCTACCTACCTACCTACCTACCTACCTAACTACCTACCTACCTACAGTACCTACCTACCAATCAATCAATCAATTGGTCGATCGGTCGATCCACCGACCAACCTATCGATCTGCAGTATCTACCTATCTACCTACCTACCTACCTAGACATTAACCTTGGACTAATAGGAACCCAAGGAGGACAATACACTACCTGAAGCATACTGCACCTTATGTGACACTGTGAATACTGTGAATATATATTTCATTTAGTTAGATAGTTAAATTATATTGACCAAATTGTTTACACTGCTGTGTTGTTTTTTACTACATGTACCCCCCCCCCCCCTTCCCCCATGCTCAGTATATTTTTACTGTATTTATTTTTGTATATTTTATTTCATTTTATTCTAATTTACTCTACTCTTATCCTAGGCAACTTGATTGATTTGTGTTATTATTCTAATTCGGGACCTGTCCTGTCTAAATGTTTAAATGTTGAGCGATTTGCAGTGTCAAATTTCCCACGAGATAATAAAAGTATTTCTATTCTATTCTATCCTATCCAATCTATCTATCCAATCTATCTATCTATCTATCTATCTATCTATCTATCTATCTATCTATCTATCTATCTATCTATCTATCTATCTATCTATCTATCTATCTATCTATCTATCTATCTATCTATCTATCTATCTATCTATCTATCTATCTATCTATCTATCTATCTACCTACCTACCTACCTACAGTACCTACCTACCTACCTACCTACCTACCTACCTACCTACCTACCTACCTACCTACCTACCTACCTACCTACCTACCTACCTACCTACCTACCTACCTATCATTACAATACACAGCAGTCTTCCCACAGGTTCTTGGGGGACGAGGTACGCAGAGTCAAGCAGTGGAAAGGATTGTGGGGACGCAGCACAAAAAGTGCCATTAATATATTATTGTGTCAACTTGTGAAAGCTCTATGTGGTGAGGCGGACAGCTATTGTGGTCGGCCAGCGGCACAAATAAATCGGTGTTTGGAAAACTGCTGCGTGAATAAAAGCAAGCTAGCGAAAATCCCCAAAAGCCAACTCAAACGAACACATTAGCGGTAAGCGGAGCCAAGCCTCTGCACAGCATGGTAGGCAAACATGTGACTGAATCCTCTACTTGGTGAAAGAGATCCAAGAATAAGAAGAAAGATAAATATTTGATTTCACCTCTGCTTACTGCTTGTTTTCATCTCTTACCTTTTATTTTACCTTTATTATTTATATTTATCTCTACCAGGCCGAAGCCTGGGAACATCACGGTTGCATCTGTGCATCTGTAAGTCTGTCTGTCTACAGTTGTATCTTACAAACTATGAAGCAGATTGGCTTAATATTTGTTGTGCACAGTCATGGCCGCTGTAGAATGAACTCTATTGATTTTAGCAACACTAAGACCCTTTCCTCTAGTCTAGTGCCACCATCAGGCCAAACTTTCAATTCTAGAATGAGTGTATCTTGAATACCTTTCCTTCAAATCTTTTCAAATTTGCGGTACACACTCATGACCATTAGAGGGAAAAGCCTATTGTTTTTTGTGACCCCATCATTTCCCCTCTAGCACCACCATTATGTGAAATGTTACATTTTCACATTAGTGTATCTCTAACAGCTTTCATCCAAATTTGCAGTGCACATTTTAGTAGTAGTAGTAGTTTATTCAGTCATCATCTCACACAATACAATATACACCATCATTTAACAATATTTGATTTTAGTCATGACCCCAAGAGGAAGAATCCTATTTATGTTGGTGATTGATGTCCCATGAGATTTCCTATAGCGCCCTTACCATGTAATAGTGTAATAGTGTAATTATGTACTAGTGTATTAGTGCAACAGTGTCACTGTGTGATAGTGTAATAGTGTAATAGTGGGTAATAGTCTACATTTGTTACATATTTTAGGTGTTTGTTTGCTCTGTGAGAGAGAAAAGAAATGTGACTGCCGCTTAGTGGAGATTTGCACTGTACTGAGCACACCTTTCTAGTTTTTAAAGTATTTCTGTATTTCTACTTGCTATGTGGTGTTGTCCACAATCCCCCCCCCCCCCCCCAAGGAAAATAAAGTTCTTATCTCATATCTCATATCATCTCATAGCTCGTATAATCTCATATCTCATATCTCATTATCATCTCATACAGTGTCCCAGTTAAGTGTCCACCCTATTTAAAAGGTCAACTAAATATGCCATACTGAGCTTGAGTATTCGAATGCCCCTCTTAAATCAGATTATTCTATTTTTAAATGTGTTTTCAGAAATGTAGCGAATTTTCTTTTTCACTTGGAAGTTGTAAAATGTGTAAATAAAGGTGGAAACAGTTGAATTTAATCTGTATTCATTTCAGGCTGTAAAGCAACAACGTGTGAAATGACTGAAACGGGGACGTACAGGTAAAAAGGCTCTCACATCTCGTGTCACATCTCATGTCATCTCACCTGTAGGGCCAGCGCAGGCCTCAAGCTCTCAGGCAGCGTCTGCAGCATCTCTGTGTAGCAGCGCATCAGGCCGAGCAGCCACACGCTGCCCGCCTCCACCTCCTCCCCCTCCTCCTCCTCTCCGTCCCTCGCTCCACTGGAGCAGAGGAAGGGGTCCACGATGTAGATAACAATGGCTGGAGGGTGGGCGTGGCTGTCAGCCGAGTCGGCCAGGGTGGGGATGCCAATTCTGGCCTGCTCTGCCGTGCTGAGGTGTGAAGGAACGTCAGATAGTCACACGGTGATAATATGACAAATGTACTACAAGAGATACTTGTTGTTGCTGAATCTGGACTGGATGATACAACTTGTTTACCAAAACAAAGTGGACAAAAAGGGATTTCATGCATCGTAGCCTGTTTGAAATGCCTGTGTTCAGAGCCATCTGAACTCTGCCAAAAGCAGCACCATCCGACTAATAACATCTCTCTAGAACGCAGACTAGCTCTTTGCTTCTGGAAGAATGTACCTCAATGCTAGTTGCCTCTGGCAATAATTAACATTAGCCACAAGAATTTGAATGTGCACAGAAAAAATTATTAGTTCCTCATGACTATTTAACAGTTGCATAATAGTGTTGTAGTGTGAGTTTGTCGGTTCTTTCCGGTTCTTTTGAACAATCTAGTTTTTTTTAACGATCATGTCGTTCTTTTTGAATGATCCGGTTCTTTTGAACGATCTCATTCTTTTGAGCGTGTCTTTGGTAGGAATGAAGGGAACTGAGTCGCTGGGAGAAGAGCCATTCTTCAGGGCGGTGATTTAGGATAGGTAATATTGCAGTGAAAACAAGACAGAATGGTAGACCTTTTGCCTTGATTAGACTCACTTTTAAACTTGCTATTGCTTCCAGAGTGATCCTGTAATGTGTCTTTTGTAGCAAATCAATATGAATGAAATTCAAATTAGATTAGTCTATACAATCTTATGTGTTGCTATTTGTGCTAATAATAGTTATTTAATAGTGTACGCTCAGAAATAATAAAGACAATTTCAACAAGCACAAACAAACATATACATACTAAGGCTGTCAAAGTTAACGCGTCATTAACGCCACTATTTCTTTAACGCACAATTAACGGGGGGGAAAAAGTAAATTTTTTAAATGTTTTACTAGACTTCACTCAGGTGTATTATTGATACTCTCATTGATACTATGTTTGTTTCTGACTCAAAGTGTGTGTGTGTGTGTGTGTGTGTGTGTGTGTGTGTGTGTGTGTGTGTGTGTGTGTGTGTGTGTGTGTGTGTGTGTGTGTGTGTGTGTGTGTGTGTGTGTGTGTGTGTGTGTGTGTGAGTGTGTGTGTGTGAGAGATAGAGAGAGAGAGAGAGGGGGGGGGTAAGAGAGATGAGGAAGGGGCAAGAGAGAAAGAGAGTTGGGAGAGTGTGTGTGTGAGAGAGAGAGGAAGTGGGCGGGGGGTGTGAGTCCTCAGCCCTTGTGTGGGTGAATGTAACAAGTTCTTTCCCCTATTATTTCATGCACACTTTATTCATTGTTTTAAATTATTATTTTCTTTTAAGTTATTTTGTGCATCAGTCTGTTTTGAATTTGATGCAAATTTGCAATGCATGAGGGTCATCCTTTTGTGTTAAATGGCTGCATAAAGCAAGCATTTGTTCGACTCTCATGTTGATAAGAGTATTAAAACTTGATAAAGATCAGTTTAAGGTAGATTTAGAAAAGAAAAAAAATGCGTTTAATTTGCAATTAATTAATATGGACAATCATGCGATTAATCAGATTAAATATTTTAATCGATTGACAGCACTAATACATACATGAACATCAATGCAACTGTTCTGAAGACAGAAACAGTTCTTGGAGAAGCAGTGATTTCTATGTTGCGCAGAAAAATGATTGTGGCAAATGTTAATTGAGTACCTCAGAAGAAGAACCATATAAGTCTGTTTGATGTTTTCAAACCTTATTATTGATGTATTGTGTACATTCATAGCTAAAGACAGTAGAGGTTGAGTGATTTGGATTGATTTTACAACTGCAAATACAAGGTCTGTCCAAAAAATTCCAAAAAGGTCTTATACTGTATGGTTCTTCGGTGCAAGGGTTCAATCACTACAAGCGTAGCAGCACATTTTCAGGAACATTTTGGGGGATGGGCACACCAGATAAAAAACACCTGCATATGCTTTAGGGAAACCCAACCCTGTCAGATAAGTGAAATGATTCCCAGAGGAACAGAGAGGTCTGCTTACAGCTCTGGAGGTTCTGCTGGTGTGCTGGCTGCTGCTGCTGTAGCGCTGGGGGGCCCTTTAGACTCGCCGCCCCCTCCCTGGGCGCTGTCCCCCGGCTGGCCCGAAGTCGCTCCAGCCGTAGGGGTGGAGGTGTTTCCTGAGCTGGGGGCCCCGGGCGTTGGCTCTCCGTCGGGGGCCCCGGGACCAGGGGCCGGGGGCTGACCGGAGGAGGCGTTGGGCTGGGCCGAGGGCGTAGTGGCTGGAGGAGGCTGGGCTTTAGGAGGCAACAGTAGACTGCTGTCCAGAGGCAGGGCCGATAACTGGGGACCTGGCAGGGAAGCACAGAGGATACTTAGCTCGTCTCCACATGCATCAAGTAGATGGAGTCATATCAATAACAGCAACATGTTTTCACAAGCCTCTGTGTCGTCTCGCTGGGACTCAGTCGCTAATGAACAGCGTGCACCCAGGTTTATTTCCCGATGCAGTGTTTGCTGCTATCAACTGCTGACAGGAAAATCAATGTAGTCTTTTCTAGAATATTGGTTTGTTTTTGTGTGGAGTTGAAACCGTCTGGAGGCTAATACACATGGATTTAGATCTAAATGAAAAAGACTGAGATCGAATAGAATAGATACAACATAATGACATTCCCCTCATAATACAAAATGTTTTACATCAAATCGATCAACATGAACCTGAATCTCCAAATCATACTAAATGTCCCCCCGCCCCCCCACACACACACACAGACACACACACACACACACACACACACACACACACACACACACACACACACACACACACACACACACACACACACACACACACACACACACACACACACACACACACACACACACACACACACACACACACACACACACACACACACACACACACACACACACACACACGCACGCACACACACATACCCAGCTGCTGCCTGCAGGCGTAGGCGTAGAGTTTGAGTTTGCTGAGGTTGTCGGTGTGCTGTTGTCCAGCCCAGGGCGCCGTGAACCACTGGTCCACCTGCTGCTCCTCCTCTGGCCGGTCCGGCTCCACCTCTACCCCCACACGCACCAGGCCGTCCCGGGACACCTGCTGCTCCTCTGGCCGGTCCGGCTCAGCCTCTCCCCCCACACGCACCAGGCCGTCCCGCGACACCTTGGCCAGGGGACGGTGCTTCCCCAAACGACACGTCTAGAGAGAGGGGACAAGGACGGTCAGGAGGGCTTGGAGGCGGTTTTCATTAACACACCAGCAACTGCTTACCTACATTAACTCATTGGACGCCAGTCACGAGTATAGTCGGGTTAACTCGTTGACGCTTGAGCGCCAATCACGAGTATAGTCAGGTTTTAATCGTTATTTCTTTTATTAGCGATATCCATTCATTTTCATCCATCCAACCTGATGTTATCATTGGGAATGGGTCTGAGCTCGCCTATCGTCTCCCGGATGGTATTGCACATCATTGGATTGGATTGGCTGGGACTGTGCATCAAAAAAAATAGTCCGGTCCAGGTTTTCCTTCTTGGGCATGCAGTATTGTTATACCACATTGACTGGGGACACTCTGAGCAGCGTGGATTATGTGTTTTGGATATATAACGTTGGATCAATAAACGCGATCAATATTTGGAATGGCGATCAGGAATTGGATTAATCTTTTTACAGGACATCAGATGTGAGGTAAGGACTCTATGTTACCAATCTTGGGTTAATCAGATGTTTCTTTCACAGCGATCACAACGTGTCTGTGTGTGTGCGTGCCGTTGGCGCCGACCAATGCACGGATAAAAGATTTTTCAGCCCGCTTCTGTATCGTGTATGAGGACACATCTACTATCGATGATCTAGCGTTTATTTGAAAACGATTCATAAATCAGCCGAAAAATTGTTTTGTGTATTCCACTAAAGGGCTATTATCGCGTCTTTCTCTAGAATTACTAGAAATCACAAAAACTATACTCGTATTCAAAACGGTATAAAACGGAAATGTACAGATGAAAAAACAATCCGTTTTGTACATGTTGACTGCAAGCAACTCATTGATAAGCGACGTGTGTATTAGACCCATAGCCATAATTTAAGATATATTTTAAGCACTCGCAAATATCCCCGTCCTCCCATTGATTAAAGCGGTGGCCATCTAGGCCTAATTTCCCGGAAGGGGCGTGGCGCTCAATGACGTCCAATGACGTTTTTGATCACTATCTGATGGAATCTGTGCTATAGAGCAGGGGTTCCCAAACTTTTCAGGCCGGGACCCAGAAAATAAGGCGTCAGAGAGCCTTGGCCCAATGCACATCGTCAGGCTTTTTTTTTTCTTTTTTTTTGCCAGGCGACCGATTTTTTAAGCCAAATATCACTTCAATCCTATTAAGTTAGTTCAAGTTAGTTATTCATTTATATGTGCTATTTATGAGAGGGCTAACTTGTTGCAAAATAATAATGATAATAATAATAGCCTCATTAAAATACTATTGTTGCTTCGGTTGTTTTCAGCGTTTTATGTGCATAATCTGATATTTAGTTTGAAATGTTCGTTGAAATAAGTAGATTTTTTGTTTTTGTTTATTTATTAAGTTAATATAAAACCATATAGTCACATTTTAGAATACAATAGAATAGAATTTTAGAATACAACTAGAAACACTGTCCTGGCCTGCTTCTAAGTTCAGTGGCCTAAAAAAAAAAAAAAAAAGAAATGTATTTTTTATTTTTGTATTTTTTTTAAATCATCTCGCGGCCCTCTCGTGGCTGCTCGCGGCCCACCTTTGGGTCGCGACCCCGACTTTGGGAACCACTGCTATAGAGCACAGTAGGAGAAGAGAGGTCTCCAGAAATTGCATATAACTGTTCTTCCAGCACGAGGATGAACAAGCACGTCCAGAAGCACCGGGGTGATGTAGAACACAACAAGAGTGCACCGGGGTGATGTAGAACACAACGAGTGTTGTGAAGGGCCAGATTAAAGTTGAGAATCTACATTTATTGTTTTATATACTTTGTATATTATTTATATATACACGGTATATCCCTTTACCTACGTTCAAACCAGAGTAATATTCGCTCTCTCCTTATTGGATAGCGCCCTAGGCTCCAGGCAGTCTCGCACTCAGACAGGTGCAAGGGGCGAGTTTGGGGCATGTCAGAACATGCCTTTGGCAGTGTATTGATTCAGGACCAAAGTGGTTAGGTTTGGAACTAGATAATCACTTAAGTATAAATACGGCGCAGGTGTGCCCAGCAGTAGTTCATTCAGTTCATCTAAAGCAGCAGTGTGACAAGTTCGGTAACAGTGAAGTGAGCAACCGTGCGTCTAACAGAGCGTTGAGAGCCATGTGCGAATAGAATAGTCAAGTATCAGAGTTTAATGCAGTAACGTCAAGTTTGACCTAGTTTAATGTGAAGTATAGTGCACAGGAGAACCAGCGTCGGTGATTGCAGAACCATTACTGGTTGGATTATATTGATTTGGAACGTGGTACCCGGAGAAGAGCATCGTTGATTTCCACTATCGTTTGGGATTCAACCTCGTGAGGATTACAACTCGGGTCGGCCTCGTGGACGGGGCTGGCTAGCTGTCATCAATGCTGTCGAGCATCTGGATTACAATTATTACTTTGCTGCTGATCAAGGGATTTACAAGGACCGACTCCTGTACCTGGAGTCTCTTTATTCTTCATTGAATCAGACTGAGTATCCGAGCATTCCTCTACCCTCCAGGCCTTACACCCCCGGAGGGAACCCATTGTCTCAGTCGGTACCAGTGTTGCCCTATATAGTTGCTACTATACGACAGGTGGTGTCAACTTAGACCCATCGTAGGATTCCTGCTATTCTTAGTGACTCATGCTCTTGACTGACTTCACGTATATTCTTCGCCATACAAGCGCGACCCTAATTCTCATTCTGTAACCTAACGTTGCCTAATAATAATAAATTACCCTCAAATACTATTTCTTTGTCAATGCCGTGTTCTTGTGGGTGTTCACCATCTATATTTGATGTACTGTCTGGCCAGTAATTAAAGTACATAACTAGCAGTGGTTTAATCTATCACAATCTTTAATACAGTCAGGGTTTTGTAACCCCTCAGTTACAACGAGAGTGCACCAGGGTGATGTAGAACACAACGAGAGCGCACCGGGGTGATGTAGAACACAACGAGAGTGCACCGGGGTGATGTAGAACAGAACAAGAGTGCACCGGGGTGATGTACAACACATTGAGAGTGCACCGGGGTGATGTACAACACATCGAGAGTGCACCGGGTGATGTACAACACATCGAGAGTGCACCGGGGTGATGTAGAACACAACAAGAGTGCACCGGGGTGATGTACAACACAACAAGAGTGCACCGGGGTGATGTACAACACATCGAGAGTGCACCGCCGCACCGGGGTGATGTACAACACATCGAGAGTGCACCGGAGGCGTGTAAACATGCCCTTGTGCGTCAGATTGATTGGTCGATACGATCTTCCTTGAAATCTAACAAGCAGGTCAAATTCGTTACAATTTCTTCAAAATCGAAAGTGAAATTGAACATGGATGGGATATAAACATTGTGAGAGAATAGCCGAAATGGACTTAGCAAAGGTTATACGAGGTAGGAAACGTATTCAGCTTGTAGACCAGGGGTCCCCAAATTTTTCCTGTGAGGGCCACATAACTTTTCCCTTCTCTGGTGGGGGTCTGGGTCAGTTTGTAACAGAAAACGTGTGACGATCGCAGGGGTGCCTAAATGTAAACATTTATTGTTTTCCAGAAAGCCACACATAACCAACTATTAATAACCCTTTCCTGGATCTTCACAGAAAAAAATGTCAGAAAATAAATAGTAACACTATTTATGAAATAAATATACAGTACCTACAGACCACCTAGAGATGGCAGTGGACATGTATGACAGGACAAAGGCTATATGTAATGGCCTTGGGATTGAGGAACATACTACCAGCCAAAGGAGGAAGCAGAAAAAGATGGACGAGTATGTAGTTGAGTCATCTTGTGGCACAAGCTCAGACCTCAGCTCAGGAGATCAGCTGAGACAGAGACTGTTCTATCCAGTCCTAGACAGAATGCTGCAAAAACTAAAAATGGATGTTTAAAAGTACTAAAAACCCTGTTCGAATCCAGCTCACAGCTCCGGGGTTGTCACCAGCTTGGCTGGCCGTTCACACTAATACAATTGGCAGTATTAGAGGGTGGGAGAAGCTGGCGGGGTGGGTCCGGGTCGTTGTAAACAGCGACTCCTACAGTTTGGTCGGGGCGCCTGCTAAGCGCGGATGGGACCTGAGTGGGATAGTGTGATCCTTCCACACGCTACGCCCTCTTAGAGAATATCCGCGCTGCCAGGTGAAAAGAAGCGGTGATTGGCTGGACGTGTGTCGGAGGAAGCACGTGGTAGCCTCCACTCTCCCAGACCGACTGTGGGGGGTAAGTGCGCAGCGACCAGGAAGGGGATTGGGAATTGGCATAACGACTAACATTGGGATGGGAGAAAATCGGAGGAAAATGGAGGGGGAAAAAGATAAAAAAAAAAAAAAAAAAGTACTAAAAACCAACAAAAAATATAAACACTAACAAACATTCAGCATAGACAATGGGGATGCTGCCATCTAAAAAAAAAAAAATGATAAAAAAATGATAAAAAAAAAAAAAATGTAAAGCTCTAGGGGGCCAGGACAAATGTGGAGGCGGGCCGGATTCGGCCCGCGGGCCGTAGTTTGGTGACCACTGTTGTAGACCATAGAACAACAATAGACTATAGACTAGAGCAATTATTTGGGAAATGTGAATATAAACAAAACCGAGGAAACTTCAAATGTGAATATAAACAAAAGCAAACTCCAAGGAACTCCGTTGGATTCCTTCAACAGCTATGAACAGTGCATATATAATGCATGGTTACTAGCTACTGGCAGGTAATTTCATACTGGGCGCTTGTCTGCTCTCCAGCACTATGTGACCACCATGGCACCACCAGTTAAATACTACAGTCTTATACAGTCTGCTACCTGAAAAGGATTTAGTTCGGATAGCGAAGAGGGAGTATTTCATTTAGTAGTGTCTTTACACCAAGGGGCTATGTGTGATTTCCACCTTGTAACACTTACAAAAATGGTAAATGGTGCATTTTATATAGTGCTTTTATCCAAAAAGCTTTACAATTTTGTTCCTCACATTCACCCATTCACTCACACATTCACCCACCGATGATGGAGGCAGCCATGCAAGGTGCCAACCTGCTCATCGGGAGCAATTAGGGGTTAAGTGTCTTGCTCAAGGACACTTCGACACGCTGCCTGGGAAGAGCGGGAATCGAACCGGGAACCTTCGGACTACCAGATGCTCTACCTCCTGAGCCCCTGCCGCACCACATACTACCTTCATCTATTGTGCAATTATGAATATTGCTTACCTACATACATTTACAATCTACTGATTTATATTCACGATTATGAACATTTCTCATATTTGCAATTATGAACATTGCTTACCTACCTACATGGCAATGTCACTATTAGCACATGATGTGTTGAAATTGTAAAATGTTCAATAAAACAACAAATTACTGTACAGCTAAATAAATCTATGGTAACTTCTAGATAAAATAAGGTAATAAAATAGAAGTCTGGGTGGTACCGTTCAGAAAAGGAATTAGGAGGAAACGCTGCACTCTATTACTTAGAAATGAGTGAATGTTAAACCGAGGGTCCTTTGTTTACCTCATAGACGGCGCTGAGCTCCTGGAAGAAGGCCTTGGCCCCGGCCAGCAGGGAGGGGCTGTTGGGACACAGCACCAAGTAGGCTACATCCCTCTGGCCTCCGTAGGGCTCCAGCAGCAGCTTCTCCCAGAAGGGCAGCGCCAGGGGAGACAGGGCCAGAAACTCCCGCTCGCGGTCGTAGCCCAGTAACACTGTAGGGATGGGTAAGGGCTCCGGAGACTCCTCCGAACCTGGGAGAACACAGAGAAGTGGAGGACAATTAGGATCAGGATGTTTAATAGACTACAATCTAATGAGTAATCTTGGGGTCAATTCATATTCAGTTCAGGGAGTGGACTTTAATCCAAAGTATTGTATTTTAATTTAAATTTAATTCAAACGTACAATGTGTCATTTTCTGCCACTAGGAGTCTCTCACTCAAAACAATAACAAAAGACGGCCTTTGATGACGTTGTGAAGACCGTGGGATCATGGAAGTTGCTGTCTTCATTGTTAAAATGCACTGCACTGCTTTTAGCTAGATTGAGAATTCAAATGAACCTGACATGGTTTGAAAGCTACTGGCAGACTGGGGTACATCACCCAAGTCTCTGTATTAATCACAGAGTTGCTCAAAAGTGTCGCACAGCACAGCAAAGCTAATGCTAAACATTTCCATGTCAGTGAAGGGAAGATGCTAAGGCCATTAGCGCCATACTCCAGGAGATATAGTTAAATAAAGACTTGGCTGGTCTAACCTAGTTTGTTAGTTAGGGATTAGTCAATCTTTCTATCCAGTAGGGTCCATTTCATAGATATTGTAGTTTATAGCTAAATCTATAAAGAAGATGAAAAGATCATGAAAAGGTCCGATCCAACCTATGAAATAACTGAGGATGATAACTCCATCATTATTAAATTAATGCAATTTGCATTTATATTTTCAATTGATCGGCTTGAAAGTGAATCGATCACAGCCATGATTCTAATAACAGCCTACGAGTTTTCTGTGGATTTCTTTCTGTAATTACGTAGGCCTATATCCTTTAATGTAACCTACATTAATTATTCCATTACATTATTCTGGAACATTATTCCTTCTGAACTCTATAGTAGGTGGCAATATTTGTTTTACAAATATTCACTTTTACATTACATACATATTATGTGCACTATAACTTATGCAATAATGGACCAAGGAGGTTAAAGAAACTGAATTGTCCCTGGTGACTCACCATAGGAACCTCGGCCAGCCATTTTGTGGAACTGCTGCCAGGTGAGGGGTCCCTGGACGTGCTGGATGTTCTCCCAGGTCCGCCCTGTCCTCTTCTTCTGGATGGCGTCCTGCAGGAAGGGCTGGAGGGACAGCAGCATGCGTACAACGTCCTGGGACGACAGGCCGCTCATGTCCAGCACTGTGGAGAGATGCGGACACACACACACACACACACACACACACACACACACACACACACACACACACACACACACACACACACACACACACACACACACACACACACACACACACACACACACACACACACACACACACACACACACACACACACACACACACACACACACACACACACACACACACACACACACACACACACACAGACACACACAGACACACACACACATCAATGCACAATTAGACGTCACTAACAGGCCGTAACTAACAGAAAGACACACGGTTTTACCTCCAGTCAATTAATTGAATTACTGGTATTTATTAACAAAGGCTGAGGCATATAATGGTATTAGTCATATCAGGAAAATCCCCCCTTTTGTGTAAAGCAGGTCTTTTAGTGGAGAGGCATGTGTGATAAGCATCTATAATCACTGCAAGACTATTGTAATCTCAAACAGAATTTTAAGTCGATTTAAAGTCTTACTGCACACACAGTTGGTGGTTTGGATCATTTCCACTTAATTTTGCCAAAGGATACAGTGATTTTTTAACGATGATAAAACGATGCAATCTTAATTTTTTTTTATCACCAGTATTATTCTAGTCCCACTGCTAATAGCAACCGAGTCACGGCTCCTTACCGTTTGTGTGAGGCCACGAGTGAAGAGCGGTGCTCCTCACGACCGCCGGATCTACTTTCCCCCCGGCGGGGTTATCGACGTACTGCAGTCCCTGCTCCAGGGCGTTGTAACACTCCACACAGGCGTCGCTCCCATCCGCCCACTGCTTGTCGGCCATCCAGTTCTGCAGCAGCGCCCCCTGGCGGCCATGGCAGGAGCAGGCCGGGGGGAGGTGCAGCGAGGCTAAGGAGGAGATGGGGTGGGAGCACTGTTCCTGGAGGAGCACCATGACCGGGGAAGGGACCGGGGGGGCGTCCTGCGGCCGTTTGGTGCGGGAGTCCCCCATGGGCGGGTCTCGTCGGCACAGGGCCAGCATCCGCTCGGCCGCCCGGCCCACCTCGGACCCGCGGCCGAATATGTCCAGCTCGTCCTCCAGGAAGAGGCCCGTACCGTGGGCCAGCCGGCGGTTGACGATGGCGCTGAAGCCGCACATGCAGCGGTACTGGTCCTCTAGCGTGGAGTCGGGAATGTACACGCCCACGTCGGCTCCCTTCACGTTCATGTTGCAGGCGCAGATACAGCAGCTGTCGAAGTTGCGGTCCTTGAAGACGTTGAGGACGGAGTCGGAGAGGAGGAGGGCGGCGTACAGGCTGTGGGCCTCGGGCAGCGAGGGTCCCGGCCGGGCCAGGGGCTCCGCCGAGCTGAGGGGCAGGCTGGTGGAAGGGGTGGAGGCGGGGGAGCTCAGCTCGGTGCCGTCCTGCTTCACCGAGCCCTGCCCGCTGCCCGTCCCTGCGTTGATGCCCCTGGGGGTGCGAGGGGTGCGTGGGGTGGGCACAGAGAAGCGGGGAGTGGCCGGAGAAGGGAGGACGCCACTGGTGGTGCCCACGGAGGCGGTGTTGGCGCTCATCTGGGCATACTCCTGGTCCATAAGGGTGTTGACACTAGGGACGTTACTGGAGGAGGCATGCACGCACACGCACACACACACACACACACACGCACACGCACACGCACACACACACACACACACACACACACACACACACACACACACACACACACACACACGAGAATCAATGGTCAAGACAGACAAAAAGGCAACACTCATAAAACAGCATTGAGCCATAAAAAAAATATATCCAAATTACATGACTCACAGCATAATCTTTTTATTAAAACCTTTAAAAATCGACAAGCTCGTGCATATTTCATGAACACGCCCAAGTCTCTCGATCAGCAAAAAAAATAAAAAAAAAATGCTGGCCACTCACGTGTATCCGTCCCTGATGAAGGGGGCGTGCTGGGAGTGCATGGTGGCGGAGAAGTGGTCCATCTTGGGCAGGAGGGCCCAGGAGGGCCGGTAGTAACACTGCTCAGGGACCTTGAGTGGCGGCAGACACTGGCTGGGCAGGCTCCTGAGCGGGGCGAACATGGAGCAGCCCACCTGCGGCTGGACGGAGGGCACACAGTAGACGAAGGAGAAGTCCTGCAGAAGAAGAGCACACAGAGATGTTATGCATCAAAAGGTAGGGAGCGAATTGGACTGTTATGATACCATCTCTGGTTTGGAAGGTATGGGGTGAGTTTGGTTATTATGATACCATCTCTGGTTTAGAAGGTGAGGGGTGAGTTTGGTTATTATGATACCATCTCTGGTTTAGAAGGTGAGGGGTGAGTTTGTTTGGTTATTATAATACCATCTCTGGTTTAGAAGGTGAGGGGTGAGTTTGGTTATTATGATACCATCTCTGGTTTAGAAGGTGAGGGGTGAGTTTGGTTATTATGATACCATCTCTGGTTTAGAAGGTGAGGGGTGAGTTTGATTATTATGATACCATCTCTGGTTTAGAAGGTGAGGGGTGAGTTTGATTATTATAATACAGTCTCTGGTTTAGAAGGTGAGGGGTGAGTTTGATTATTATAATACAGTCTCTGGTTTAGAAGGTCAGGGGTGAGTTTGATTATTATAATACCGTCTCTGGTTTAGAAGGTCAGGGGTGAGTTTGATTATTATAATACAGTCTCTGGTTTAGAAGGTCAGGGGTGAGTTGGATTATGACGATACCGTCTCTGGTTTAGAAGGTCAGGGGTGAGTTGGATTATGACGATACCGTCTCTGGTTTAGAAGGTCAGGGGTGAGTTTGGTTATTATAATACCGTCTCTGGTTTAGAAGGTGAAGGGTGAGTTTGGTTATTATGATACCATCTCTGGTTTAAAAGGTCAGGGGTGAGTTTGGTTATTATGATACCGTCTCTGGTTTAGAAGGTCAGGGGTGAGTTTGGTTATTATAATACCGTCTCTGGTTTAGAAGGTGAAGGGTGAGTTTGGTTATTATGATACCATCTCTGGTTTAGAAGGTCAGGGGTGAGTTTGATTATTATAATACCGTCTCTGGTTTAGAAGGTCAGGGGTGAGTTTGATTATTATAATACCGTCTCTGGTTTAGAAAGTCAGGGGTGAGTTTGGTTATTATGATACCGTCTCTGGTTTAGAAGGTATGGGGTATGTTTGATTATTATGATACCGTCTCTGGTTTAGAAGGTGAGGGGTGAGTTTGGTTATTAATACCGTCTCTAGTTTAGAAGGTCAGGGGTGAGTTTGGTTATTATAAAATAATAATTTAGGACCTGCTCAGAGGTCATTAATCGGCATGCATGCGATGCATGTATGCGATTCGTCTCTGCGATTAACCCATCCCGTCGTCCTTCCCCCCCAAGGGCAGCCGGGAGCGGACAGGCGCAACGTGAGCCGCGCCAGGGGACCAATCCAAGTGCTCTTGTCCGTCTTCGTCAAGGACGCCACAGCGTTAGCGATCTTGTTGTTGTGCATGTTTTTCCATTGGGTTTATCTTATCGGGGGGGGGAAACCCTTGCGAGCATGGGGAGAACATGCAAACTCCACACAGAAAGGCCTGGGAGATACCCCACCTGGGTAACTGGCATCATGGAAACCTGGTCCCCAAGCGGGAATCGAACCCTGGACCTTCTTGCTGTGAGGCGACAGTGTTAACCACTGTGTAGAAGGTGAGGGGTGAGTTTGATTATGACGATACTGTCTCTGGTTTAGAAGATCAGGGGTGAGTTTGATTATTATGATACCGTCTCTGGTTTAGAAGGTCAGGGGTGATATGTTTGCTATAATTTGGGAAGATTTACAATCAGATTGTAATCTGTTACAGTCAATCTGTTCATCAGCAACTAACTGCAAATTATATTAGTGTCTATAATCTCATATTCTAAATCCTTTTTCCTATTCAAATAGGTTTCTGAGTAATCCAACAAGTCATCACCTACATTTTCAAAATGATCGTATGTACTTCCCCTGGAAGCTGCCTCCAAACGGACCAAACCTTTCCCGAATCCTGTCGGCAAACAAGCTAGAACGTCCCGGTCATGTAGTGAATTATTCAGGCAAAGCCGTTGCAGTGGCTTAAACGAGGAAATATTGTGCACTTCACATGTTTCTATAATTGTTTTGTCGAAACCGGAAAGCCTGTAGCCTGTACTTCCTGTACTTCCGTTTTAGACATTTTAGGAGGCATATCATTACCAGCCTACATTGTACCAGACGCTCGTCTAGCCAATGTGGCTGACAGGTATAGACATGCTGTATTGTAGTACAACAGAAGAAGACTCAGAAGAAGCTTCTATCCCCAGGCCATCAGGCTGCTAAACGAACAATAAACACTATGCAACAACCATCAAATGCACACAGCACACACACCCACACGCACACACTCACTTAAACAAACAACACACTGCAGCACCCACTCTCCACACTTTAGATCACACAAACACACTTTATATTTATTGATAAAGGATTTGCACTACAACTCGTACACCTACTGTAAATTGTACCTAAATTGCACCTCATCCCATTTCTGCCTTGCACTATATAGTATTGTATATTAGTACACTGCATAGTATTGTATATTATATGGTAACTCAGTTACGTCTATTCTGCATCGAACATTGTACATATGTCTATACTGAACACTGTGACCTCATTTTTTTTTACTTCTAATTTACATGCTATACTATGTTATTTTATTTCATACTTATCTTGTCTTGCACAGTCTCTGGAGCGTAACAGTAAGAAGCATTTTGTATAAAAGTATTCTGTACTTCTGTATGACAACTATTAGAGAAACTTGAAACTTGAAACTTGAACAGACTGGTTCCTGGTAAGCAGCAGACTGCCTTGGGGGAAGACTTTTATTTCTGTGTATTGCTGTATCATGTTTTCACTGCAATTACAGTACATAATATGATGTAAAACTATATTTGAATTTCCCTAAGGGGAAAAATTAAGATACATTGTATCTTATCTTATAGTACACTTCATATAATAATAATAATTCATTGCATTTATAAAGCGCTTCTCAGGAACCCGAAGTCGCTGACATTAGGTGGGAAAAACAGAGAAAACAAAGAAACAAAAGGAACATAAGACCACGGGAAAACAGGGAAAACTGCATGATACACAGAAAACATAAGGCCACAGTAACAAAGATCACAACAGGTTGGAGGGGGGGGGGGTTAAGGTTGGGGAAGGTTGAAGGCTAGGGCGAACAGGTGGGTTTTCTTTACTCATTTGTTTTCAGAAAGACATCACAACCCACAGTCCTAAATATATCTCTGATGAAATCATTTATAGCTCAAATGTGCACATGTATTTTACCAGAGGCGCAAGTAGAGGGCAGATTATTCTACCCCATGCAAAATCTAACCGTATGCAAAGAACGGTTTTATATAGGGGCATGGAATTGTCTTCCAAGTGACATACGTGACATAAGAGGTATAGCAAGCTCCAAAAATAAATTAAGATCTTACATGTGAGCCAATAATGATGTTGGGTAATGCAATATGTTATGTTACCTTATATTTATATATTTTTATATATTATGTTTTAAAGGGGACATGCATTGCTATTCCTTGCACTATTTGGGCAACTTTACACAATTCCTGTGAGTCTATTGAACACATCTGTAAGGTTTATTTAAAAAAAAAAATCATTGTTTTATATTTCTAATGGAGTACTCAAAAGCATCATTTTCCAGCCTCAGGATTTCAGCCTTTTATTGGATGGGGCCCCCATAAGCGCTTTCAGTGACAGTCACCCACACAGCGTGATACATACGAGAGAGAGAGAGAGAGAGAACGAGCAAGCAAGAGAGAGAGGGAGAGAGAGGAGAGATGCGTCCCCGACACACACGCAGTCAAGTTTGTGTGTAATGCTCCGATGAGGGAGAGAGAGAGGAGAGATGCGTCCCAACACACGCAGTCAAGTTTGTGTGTGTGTGTCCGACGAGGGAGAGAGATGGCGCACACACATTTACACACACTTCTGCAGTCCCTCCCGCCGTCCCTCTCTCTCTCTCTCTCTCCCTCTCCTCGCTCGTTCTCTGCCTGTCAAACCCCGTTGAGGAAGTGTCGGGTTACACTATGCCTACGTCCCCGACACACACGCAGTCAAGTTTGTGTGTGTGTGTCCCCGACGAGGGAGAGAGATGGCGCACACACATTTACACACACTTCTGCAGTCCCTCCCGCCGTCCCTCTCTCTCTCTCTCTCTCTCTCTCCCTCTCGCTCGTTCTCTGCCTGTGAAAACCCGTTTGAGGACGTCTCGGGTTACACTGCACTACAACCATAGATGGGGCGTTACTGAAAATCAGTGCTATATTAACGTCAGCAAAACCGTCAAATCAGAACAGCTTAGTTGAGTGAGGGAGGATCTCGTGAACTTGAGACTAGACTGATGAGTCAATATGGTAATTAGAGACACAAGTTTCTCAACCCGTTGATACTAACCCGTATTACTATAAAACCATGCTAAACACAGAAAAAGGCCATTTATAATGCATGTCCCCTTTAATTGTATATGTTGTAATGTCTTAACACATTCATGGCCAACCACGTATATATACGTGATTCGGCGCCATGCTTAACACATTGGGTGCCGGGCATTGTGCCCATCATTATACCCAGTCTGCCACCGCTGTAAGCCTATGGAGATGTTTACCTTTTTTGCAGGGCTATAACTTTTTAAATAGTATAGCTATATCTGCATTACTATGGCCCATTCAACATCGATTATCTATCGTTCCGGATGTGGGAACGTTATATTTTTTCATTCATACATTGTTGTGTTAATACCATCGAGAATATAAGTATGTTTTTAAGCTTTTCTGCTGTAATTCCAAAAACGCTAGTTATAGCCCTTGACGCAGCGTTTCCGTTAGCCGGTAATTACCGGTATTTGACCGGCAAAATCTGTTGAAGTCCGACATATTTAATCTCTCCGGTCTTAATGTCCGGTGAAAATAATTCCCTGAGTCTAAGCACAATTTGATTATTTGAATTGTATTAAAATAGGCTAAAATTAAATAGCCTATGCGATGAACGAAACGATCATTACATTTGTTTCCTCGTTGCTTCTAATAATGACAACGACGTGTCAGCGAGAGCTTAGTGCTGGGTGTGCGAACTTTTGTGAAGCTGCAGAGCCAGAGCAACAGCAGCACAATGCAGTATTCCAGCAGTACTCCAATTCAGCCATTTTTAGCCAATGTTGGGTGGGGGGCGCTGCTGTGCGGTTCCCAGAAAAGAGCCAATAACAGCTAAATCAGCTGCTCTGCAGCGCCATACTCTTTGCAAATAAGTCGTTGCGAGGTGGAGAGAGTCGTCACGCAAACCACGATAATGTTGCCGTCTCTCTGCTTTCTCAGTTTTTCGCTTGATATAATTAATACAAATGTCCAATATAACGGAATTCGTTAGCTCATAAAAATGTGATTATAACAGACTGCTGTTTAGTGTCGGACCGACTGCCCACATACGCGGTCTATTTTATTTCAAGTCAGCAGCAGCACGGAGTATCGAGGGACTTATTTTATTTGGAATATATTAATGACTGTATACGCAAAAGTAGCCTAGTTTTAAGTAATAATATTATAAATCTACATGCCTTGAGGATGACATTCTTTATAGCCTGCCTATCAATTGTTTTAAAGCTCAATAAACTATGACCGGAATTAATCTCATTTGTCCGGTAGATTGAAATCTTGCAGGTCACGGAGACCGGCAACAATTTTTTCTAACGGAAACCCTGCCTTGACGCATATGATAGATTATCGATTGGCGTTTCTTTCCTATACAGGCTATATTAAAAAATTCAAATGTATATGACTGGTATACATTATGCTTCATCATGCGTGAAGGAAAGGTGGGGGGGGTCGTTTATAATTCCTTGATCGTCAGTAACGGCTTTATTTAGTATGGGTTGATATATTGATCAGAATGATTGCAAACAAAGAAATGGACAATCGGGCTGAAAATAACGTTAGTGTCCTCTTACCGTTCGCAGATGAGACTGGAGGAAAAATATCCCAATTATTTGACGTCTATCTCCTAGATCCATTTCCGGTTTGTATGGCGCAATAAACGCCGAAATCATATAAATTATTGCGTTTAGAAAGCGATCCAAATGCACTCAAGTGTTTGTCTGGACCCACGTAACAAGATAGTACTGCCGGAGGAATTTCCTCGATGCACAGATCGCCACTTCCGGTTTGCCGTGAGTGTAACTCGCCCGACCATCCACCAGGCGGCGGTATTGAGGTGTTGCAATCTCAGACAAGGTGCCGCTGCAGTCCGGAGGGAGGCTGGATGAATTATGAATGCCATGACGAAAAAATTTAATATTGATCCCAAAAACGATTTACGCCGTTGTTGGCGTTCAACGCATGGCGGGCAATAACGACTTACGCCGGTTATGGTGCACAATGTGTTAAAGGGCCAACCACGTATATATATACGTGATAAGCTTGTTTTAGCTTTTATTGCATTTTAATAACCTACTCAATGTCACGGAGCGGCACTGCAGATATACCCTACTCTTGGGATTCAGAAAAGTGCATTACCGGCCAGATCCTGGTAGTGGCGCTGTCTCGAGAATGGAGTACTCCTTGTTTCCAGACCGGATGTTATTTGTTTTTCATTCTGGCCTACTTTTTCTGTTAGCCTGAAGCTATGCCTTCATCAGATCGCATGGAATAGTTTTTGCGACGCCGAATTCAGTATGCAGTAAAGGAATATAGCATCAGCCAATGGACATATCGATCTACCAGATGGCGATCAATAAGGAAATCCTTTTTGGGATCCAACCGGCCACAGGTAAGAGCTATTTGACGTAAATTACAGCCTGATCAGGCCTTGTTATCATAGCCAACCCTCTCATCAGTGTATGAGGCTTCAATAACGAATGCCATTATTGGTAATCAATAATCAAAAACGACTTCCCCCCCCCCCCCCCCCCCCTTTCATGCATTCATGGTGGAACATGATATCGATCATATGCATTTTGATTTTTATCTCTAGCTTGTGTATGGCCGAAACGCCAATCGATTTAACGTTATTAGCTTAGCGCCCTGTAACTCGTTTTGCAGGAATTAGCCTAAACCAATCCGATATAACGTTCATATTCACGATGCTATAAAATGGGAACGTATTGATGAAAAAAGTTTCTTTATGGCATATTGAAGGGAAGGTTTATAGTGTCAATTGACAATGACAATAGACACATAGCAATAATTTAAAATATAGATTTAGCTCTACAAACAACCTCACGCATAGTTAAACCTTGTTAGGAGAAGCTGGCCTTATAGAGTGGGGCCCGTCTAATCCCAGTGGCCGTCAATGTGTTAATGTTGTTTTCGGACCCCAGGAAGACTAGTTTGACGTCTGGGCGTCAGCTAATGGGGATCCTTTTCTAATAAACAAATAAACTGTACACACATTAGCTTAGCATATTTACTCAGCAGCTTCATCATAAACTGCATATATACTATACCGTTATACTGTATACTACAATGCACTTTACTGCTACTTTGCATTCTGATTAGATGCCGACTTGTACTTGTACTTGTATGTGCAATCACAATAATCGAATCTACTGTAATCTATATCATTAAACTGGTATAGTAATATACAGTACATCCCATTACCACAATCACCTGGATACAGTACAGTTGACTCAAATACAGTATATCTACAGTACAGTAACACTACAGATATAGCCATGAAGGCTGAATTCATAGTCTAGAAACAAGTGGTTTGACTGAGGGAGGTACACATTTTTATCACTTCTTTTGACACAGTTCCACATTGTCATGGTGTGCTGCACAATTATAAATTGATTTTCTTTTTTACTTGTACAAGTCTTCCAACGAACACGACACCCCTTGTTTTTTAGTTGACTGGCCACTTCGCACCTATTATGTTAGCCTGTCTATTCAGCTGTAGCAGAGGACGGGTCATTCTGCTATCGAACCAGACCTGTTTTCCAGCTGACTGGACAAACGTGTGACTCTGCATCATTCACACAAACACAGCAGGAGCAGCTGAAGACAGTGAGCTGTCACTCTGTTCCTTCAGATAAATAACTTCACAGTCCAGTATACAATGCTGCCCTTAACACCACTCCTCCTCCGCCTCCTCTTGCTATTTCTCTCCCCCACACTCCTCCTCCTTCTCTCCTCACCTTGATGTCCTCCGGCTTGGGGCTGGCCAGACCCTCCTCTACCTCCATCCTGTAGTCTGCAAGATGGGTGCAGGCGGCCATGGATCCCAGTGGGTGGTCTCCCCCGCTGTGGGGGGGTGGGGGCTCTTGACTCGGCGTGTCCCGGTACGACATGATGGGGGAGAAGGCCGGGTGTTGCTCCAGGGACGGAGGGGTGGGGAACATCCGCTGGAGGTCTGCTACTGCTGAAGGGAGCGAGGGAGGACACAAGGAGAAAGAGAGAGAGGGAGAGGCATAGGGAGGAGAGAAAGGAAGAAACGTAGATGAGAGAAATAACAAGCAGAAGTGAAATGAGGAAAAATAGAGAAATATTATTATTCCAAGTGCCAAAGAAAGGGCTGTGGGCTGTGTACTGTGGGCTGTGGGCTGTGTACTGTGTGCTGTCTACTGTGGGCTGTGGGCTATAGACTGTATACTGTTGGCTGTGTACTGTGGACTGTGACTGTCTGTATTTTGTGGGCTTTTGGCTGTGGGCTGTGTACTGTGGGCTGTGTACTGTGGGCTGTGTACTGTGGGCTGTGTACTGTGGGCTGTGTACTGTGGGCTGTGTACTGTGGGCTGTGTACTGTGGGCTGTGTACTGTGGGCTGTGTACTGTGGGCTGTGTACTGTGGGCTGTGTACTGTGGGCTGTGTACTGTGGGCTGTGTACTGTGTAGTGTGGGCTGTGTACTGTGGGCTGTGTAGTGTGGGCTGTGTACTGTGGGCTGTGTACTGTGGGCTGTGTAGTGTGGGCTGTGTACTGTGGGCTGTGTACTGTGGGCTGTGTACTGTGGGCTGTGTACTGTGGGCTGTGTACTGTGGGCTGTGTAGTGTGGGCTGTGTAGTGTGGGCTGTGTACTGTGTACTGTGGGCTGTGTACTGTGGGCTGTGTACTGTGGGCTGTGTACTGTGGGCTGTGTACTGTGTACTGTGGGCTGTGTACTGTGGGCTGTGTACTGTGGGCTGTGTACTGTGGGCTGTGTAGTGTGGGCTGTGTACTGTGGGCTGTGTACTGTGGGCTGTGTACTGTGGGCTGTGTACTGTGGGCTGTGTACTGTGGGCTGTGTACTGTGGGCTGTGTACTGTGGGCTGTGTACTGTGGGCTGTGTACTGTGGGCTGTGTAGTGTGGGCTGTGTAGTGTGGGCTGTGTACTGTGGGCTGTGTAGTGTGGGCTGTGTACTGTGTAGTGTGGGCTGTGTACTGTGGGCTGTGTACTGTGGGCTGTGTACTGTGGGCTGTGTAGTGTGGGCTGTGTACTGTGGGCTGTGGGCTGTGTACTGTGTACTGTGGGATGTGTACTGTGGGCTGTGTATTGTGGGCTGTGGGCTGTGTACTGTGTACTGTGGGCTGTGTACTGTGGGCTGTGTATTGTGTACTGTGGGCTGTGTACTGTGGGCTGTGTATTGTGGGCTGTGGGCTGTGTACTGTGGGCTGTGTATTGTGGGCTGTGTACTGTGGGCTGTGTACTGTGGGCTGTGTACTGTGGGCTGTGTACTGTGGGCTGTGTACTGTGGGCTGTGTATTGTGGGCTGTGGGCTGTGTACTGTGGGCTGTGTACTGTGGGCTGTGTACTGTGGGCTGTGTACTGTGGGCTGTGTACTGTGGGCTGTGTACTGTGGGCTGTGTACTGTGGGCTGTGTACTGTGGGCTGTGTACTGTGGGCTGTGTACTGTGGGCTGTGTACTGTGGGCTGTGTACTGTGGGCTGTGTACTGTGGGCTGTGTACTGTGGGCTGTGTAGTGTGGGCTGTGGACTTTTTTTTATTTTATTTTTTATAAAAAAAAAAAAGGGTGCAGATACAATAGATGCAGTAGATGCATTTCATCAAATAATAATTTCTTAATTTCATAAAAATGTTGACTTACATGAAATCATATTTCTACACTCCAGTAAGTACCCCACCCATCACCCCTGCTCCCCAATTCCATGCCATCCTGAATATCCCGGCTTACATGAATAACAAAATCAATTATATTTTTTTAATAAAAAAAAAGAAACACAAAAAAATGTAATTAAGAAAATAAAGACAATTGAGGATCGGTAGAACTATACCCAACAGCAGACCACCCAAACACCAACCACCGCCCCACATGAGCAGCAGACAGCCGTGCACGTATTCCCGGTGCGCGAACGGCAACGGACTGTGTACTGTTGCCTGTGTATTGTGGGCTGTGTACTGTTGCCTGTGTATTGTGGGCTGTGTACTGTTGCCTGTGTATTGTGGGCGACCACAGTTCAATGTCAAGTTTAAAGATATAATCTGTAATGGCATCAAACAGCGATCTCTAGGCAAAGTCCCATTTGGTATGGCTTTGTTTACATTCTTTGTTTTGGTCAGATGTGTAGGTTGGAGTTTAGTATTATTTTACTGTGAATTTCAATAGCAACCCCTTCCCTATACCTACTCAACTCCAACCCAACACATCAGACAAAAACCAAATATGTAAACAAATAGCAGATTCTACCTTTAACTTGACTAAATACTCACATTTCACACTGAAATACAGGGGTATTTACAAACATAATGGGATACACAAACAATACAAACTAATTGATTGATTGATTGAATGATGATCCTATTTAGAGATGTTGTGGGCTGTACCCTACTGCTACTGCCTAAAGTGCCTTATGTTATAGATCCTTAAAGATTTGTAAACCTACTGAATGTGTTGTTCAGTAAAAGTGGACTCACTTGAAGGATATGGTACGGCCACTCTCCCCTCCTTCCCTAGGGGGCGATCTTCTCCTGTGGATGCAGGGGCCTTCGTGGAGTGCTGGTTGGGGTACGTGGTCTATATTATTACACGCACATGATTAGTGGATACATTTGAGTCAACATGCTTCAATTCTAAATATGTGCATGAATGGAATATGCTATATGGGATGAAGAGATTATAAATTCCCAGGGCATATCAATGTAGTTTAATCTAGGAGAAAAAAAACAGCTTTTGTGTTTGTGCTTGAACCTATTATTTCGCTAAAGGCTAAACTCAAGCACTTCTCCCATGAGCTACCCAGATATTACAGACATAAGAATTTTTTGCTAAAGAATGATACATGCATACAGAAATAGTAAAGAGGTAAAAGTTAATACTGAAACTGGTGTTGGATGACGGTGTGAAACCAGGCTAAAACAAGGTGCAATCTGAGATATCCCCACTACTAAACGAAACATGTAACATGTTAGAAATCAAAGCAAAGCAAAGAGAACTGTTTTTCTGTTAGATCTCTCTGATGCAGAAAAACTGATTATATCACAATCATATCTCAATTATATCTCAATCAAAAAACATAATAACAACTACCTATCTCATAACAATAACAATACTGTATGTACAATAGTGCTGTATATACCGTATATACATTTATATATTTAAATATGTACTGTGTATATATATATTATATATATATACACAGTACATATTTAAATATATAAATGTATATACGGTATTATATATACATATCTGTCTGAATATACCTGCATATAATCCTTCTATGATACCTATTTATACACCTGCATATAACCCATATAACTCTGTATGATCGCATGTACAATAATGCTATACTGTATACCATATATATATATATCCACAACTGTCTGTACATACCTGCATATAATCCTTTTGTATATCTGTATATACTATATCTATATCTGTACATATCCCTTACCTATTCTTACTAGTTACGCTGCTGGCCAGCATGACTACTACAGTACCATATTATCTTTATACCTGTATCACTGTACATTAATATTACAACACTGTAGAAACATCTGATTAGCACTACACTCAGTAGTATTCTGGTCGGTGTCAAACTTATTTTTGTTGTACTTGTGCTATATAATGACAATACATTTGAATATAATATAATATAATCTAATCTAATCAAATATAATCTAATCTAATCATATTTGACTCAGTGACTCAAAATGAAGAACTTTACATTTTAGAATGTTCAGTAAATTAAATTGATTCTGGTCGCTATTCAGTGTCAGTGCATATTAAAGTAGCTTTTTTTTCTTCTCGATTTCTGACCTGAATCCTATCATTCTATATTGTAACAAAGACACAATCATGTCATGATAACCTTGCACAGCAGCTGACTTTGCGAGATTCCGCGAGAATCCATCTCGTCAGGCTTCAAGTTATGTGCCACAGTGGTTCAGACCAATCAGCATTCTTTGAGAAACTATTGCCAGCTACGGGCCAAGATACCCTGCCAAGTATTCATTTTTAAGTGCCAGCCCTATTCCAAATAGCTTCTGTATTTCACTAGAGATCTGCTCCGGAGGTTTTACGTCCAATTATTACATGTCCTCTTCACAACAGGATTCAGGTTTAAAAAAAATCTACGAAATGCCCCTTTAAAACTTTAGTTGTCTGAATGTGTTGACACAGTGAAAAAGTAATGCGAGAAGTGTGACATGTAATACATTTAAATCCTCTATATACTTTACCCCCAGTTCGTCCTCGTCCTCGTCAAAGATGTTGTCGAGGTCGGAGATGTTGACCACCAGGTCTCTCTCTCTGGTCAGAGGGGGGTCTTTGGACGCCGCGTCGTCCTGACCTGTGTCTTCTGCAACAGCACAAATACCACACGCTAATCAGAGTCAGGGACCCGAAATGGCGCTGGTCAATTTGGTCTGGGGCTGCTAGGTCTGACAGCTCTATACTTCACGTTCACAGGCAGCCCGGCACTACTTTCCATCAGTCTTTTCTTCTCTGAAAGCTACTCTCTAATTGCTGAATAATTACGTTGACCATTTGCAGAGCGATGTGATCCGCCAATCTAACAGTCTACTCCCTCGGTCACCTCCTCAGTCATCAGTGCTCCGGCACTACAGTTGTCAAGATTGACAGTTTGAATGACATAACAACAGTGACTTAAGGGAAGCAGGACTTGCAGCACTTTGGATTGGCTGGTGAAATTCTGAATCTACCACTGACCTATAATAAAAAATTATAATAAAATCAAGGTTTTATTATAGATCAGTGGAATCTACTGTACACGCCAATGTGACCAGTTGATGAAAATGTTTATATCGTGCCCTGCACACAATTATACAGTAAACGGCCAAAAATGCTTTTTTTTGCCAGACAACTAAAGAGTAATATCTATCTATCTATCTATCTATCTGTCTATCTGTCTATCTGTCTGTCTGTCTGTCTGTCTGTCTGTCTGTCTGTCTGTCTGTCTGTCTGTCTGTCTGTCTGTCTGTCTGTCTGTCTGTCTGTCTGTCTGTCTGTCTGTCTGTCTGTCTGTCTGTCTGTCTGTCTGTCTGTCTGTCTGTCTGTCTGTCTGTCTGTCTGTCTGTCTGTCTGTCTGTCTGTCTGTCTGTCTGTCTGTCTGTCTGTCTGTCTGTCTGTCTGTCTGTCTGTCTGTCTGTCTGTCTGTCTGTCTGTCTGTCTGTCTGTCTGTCTGTCTGTCTGTCTGTCTGTCTGTCTGTCTGTCTGTCTGTCTGTCTGTCTGTCTGTCTGTCTGTCTGTCTGTCTGTCTGTCTGTCTGTCTGTCTGTCTGTCTGTCTGTCTGTCTGTCTGTCTGTCTGTCTGTCTGTCTGTCTGTCTGTCTGTCTGTCTGTCTGTCTGTCTGTCTGTCTGTCTGTCTGTCTGTCTGTCTGTCTGTCTGTCTGTCTGTCTGTCTGTCTGTCTGTCTGTCTGTCTGTCTGTCTGTCTGTCTGTCTGTCTGTCTGTCTGTCTGTCTGTCTGTCTGTCTGTCTGTCTGTCTGTCTGTCTGTCTGTCTGTCTGTCTGTCTGTCTGTCTGTCTGTCTGTCTGTCTGTCTGTCTGTCTGTCTGTCTGTCTGTCTGTCTGTCTGTCTGTCTGTCTGTCTGTCTGTCTGTCTGTCTGTCTGTCTGTCTGTCTGTCTGTCTGTCTGTCTGTCTGTCTGTCTGTCTGTCTGTCTGTCTGTCTGTCTGTCTGTCTGTCTGTCTGTCTGTCTGTCTGTCTGTCTGTCTGTCTGTCTGTCTGTCTGTCTGTCTGTCTGTCTGTCTGTCTGTCTGTCTGTCTGTCTGTCTGTCTGTCTGTCTGTCTGTCTGTCTGTCTGTCTGTCTGTCTGTCTGTCTGTCGGTCGGTCGGTCGGTCGGTCGGTCGGTCGGTCGGTCGGTCGGTCGGTCGGTCGGTCGGTCGGTCGGTCGGTCGGTCGGTCGGTCGGTCGGTCGGTCGGTCGGTCGGTCGGTCGATAGTATCAATATAATGTAAATATTTGATTTCCCACCTGATTTAGGAGCTGAACTAAAAATGGACATGGCATCTTTCCCATCAGGCAGTGCACCGTTGCTGGTCACATCTTCCCCCTGAAAAAAAAGAAGAAGAATACACATGAACAAAAAAAGTAGTTCCGAACATACAAACACAAGTGCACCTTTTAAAAAAGGAAAACGCTGCTTGCAAGGCCGACAAAGATCACCCTATTGATGTTTAACAAACCTATATCTCAATATCTACATTTAAATATCTACATTACATACATCATACACAATGCTATTATTATGCAAAGTTGTACCATGGTGATACGTGACTCACCATGCCAGCACCATGATAAATCATTTCTACACAACAACCATGGTAAAAGTGAAACGACCACGACCTTTTCTTTTACAAGGGTGAGACCAGTCCTACCTTAGCTCTCTTGTTCACGTCTCGGCCTTGGCCCTTGAGCCTCTTGGAGGTGGAGAATGTGTACTCGATGTCTCCCTCCTTGAAGTCATAGGGGTCATCCCCAGGCTCCCCCAGCTCCTCCCCAGCCGACTGCTGGTACAGGCCCAGGGTCTGGATGTGCTCCCTCACCCTCTCCTCCGAGATCTTGAAGCGCTTGTGTGTCTGCGTGTACATTCTGGAGGAGATCGTGTAAAAGACAAGTAAGGCCCTCTTCAAATACAGAATCAAGAGTCTGTTATGAGTCTGTGTATTCATTTTGTGTGCGATGATTTCCAAAACCCCACCGTCATCTTAATGGTGTATTAAGTAGTGTAGTGTTTGCTTTCGGGTGATGTAATGTATTGATTGCACGGCAAATAAATTTAGTGTTCAAACATTTATTTTCTGAAGGAACACGCCACGCAGTATGGGAAATGCACTTAACGTCTTCTCCAGAGTCAGATCTGGCTGCAAGTCAGCTTAGCTTAGCACAAATGAATGGAAGCGGATACGGACCACTAGCCTAGATTCGAGAGAGGTGTTTTTGGCCAACAGCTAGGCTAGTGGTCCGTATCCACTTCCATTAATCTGTGCTAAACTAGGCTAGCTTGCAGCCGGATAGCTTTCTACTGAACGCACAGAGAGGCAATTGGTATCTATCTTCTTAGCTGACTCTGGAGAAGACAGTAAGCAATTTTCCCATAATGTTTGCGTGTTCCTTTAATGTTTTTCTTTTACCATATAAACATGGGGTTTATTCAGATTAATATTTTAATTTGTAGATGGAAAATACGTTTTTCTTATAAAAAAAGATTTTAACTAATTCATAGTCAAGTCATAATTGTACTCTAGTGTTTACAAACATTAACAACCAATCAATTCAATAATGAAAACATGTATTCAATTCCATTTCTTTTTGTGGTGGGGCTACATATTTGTTTACATTTGGATTACAGATTGGGCCTTTGCCCGGCGCCTCACACAGAGGGTTGTTTGAGGGAACACGGTGTGTGACAGCACTGTGCACTACAGTGAATTGGAATGTAATCGCTAGCCTTCATGTGCATCGTCTCATCCCCGGCATGTACCACTGTAACTAGGCATTGTATTTCTGTGTGTAGGCAATGTGGGTGTTGTTGGTTATATGTCAGGAATATGAAAACCTACTGTATGCACCGCCTACGCAAAGAGTCTGCATAAATTGTAACATTGCTGCTGTCGGGTGAACTTGAATGGCTTTTTGCTCGGCTCTTGGGTCCACTTGCTCTTTTTAACTTACTTAACTAACCAATAAAAGAGCCTTTAACCCTTGTACTGTGTTCACTCCAGAGTCCCACTTATGGTGCTTCCTCCGTTTTGGGCAGCCATATAAAACTCTTTGTTGGCACCCTCTAATGCCCTGTATTACCATTGTAGTAGCCTGTAGTACCCTGTAGTACCCTGCCGTACCATGTAGTATCCTGTAGTACCCTGTAGTACCCTGCCGTACCATGTAGTATCCTGTAGTACCCTGTAGTACCCTGCCGTACCATGTAGTATCCTGTAGTACCCTTTCTAGTACCATGCAATACCTTGTAGTACTACTGTATGTGATACAATCTCATACCCTGTATTATCCTGTACTACCATGTAGTACCATGTAATACCCTGTACTACCATGTAGTGCCCTGTAGTCGCATGTAATACCCTGTACTACCATGTAGTAGCCTGTAGTACCCTGTACTACCATCTAGTACCCTGTAGTCACATGTAATACCCTGTACTACCATATAGTAGCCTGTAGTACCATGTAATACCCTGTACTACCATGTAGTACCCTGTAGTCGCATGTAATACCCTGTAGTACTAGCTTTATTATAGTCTCACCCATTTATTTTCTAATTAGTCAGATTTGACCACCAACCAACTTTGAATGAAAAATTTACAATTCAATGAACGTGGTGATATTTAAATGTATATTATGTTCAGATGCTTAGTGTGGAGGAATGCATGAAGCCTTAGTCATCAGATGGTAAACCTGAAACCCCATTTTGAATACGGGAAGGTTGCAGCTACAGTCAAGTGTCTCGTCTCTCACCTCTTCAGCGTGACTCCCTCTGTGGCCGACTCCACCTTGCCTTCCCCTATTCTATCCATGGGCAGCTCTGGCGTTCTGAGGTCCACCTTATCGGTCTGTGGGGTCCTGAACCCTCTCCACCAGCCACTCCCTCTCTCCCTCTGGCCCAGCGAGGCCGCATAGAGTGCCGTCTCGCTGGGCTCCATCACCCCCATGTCCGCCGCCCCGTCCGGACAGTGAGGGATGCCCACGGGGGGCTCCATGACCTCGGGGTCCTGCCCCCGGGGATGCGGGCTGAGTGTGGGAGGCAGCGGGGAGACGGGGGAGTGGAGCAGGGACTCGGAGGCTTTCCTGCCGGCAGAGAGGGGCTTCGGGTACTTGCAACTGGGCATGGTGGGCAGTGGCTCCAGAGGGGGCTCCAGGGCCACCAGGCCTCCCAGTTGGGGCCCCCCTGAGGACTCTTGTTCCAAGCAGGGGTCCTGGGTGAGGGACAGGCGGTGGTGGAAGGGGGTCATGGTGGGCCTCTTGGCCTGTTTGTCTGCCTTCTCCGCCTTGTCGCTGGTCTTGTGCTTGGGCAGGGAAGGAGCGGGTAGGGAGGGGCCAGAGGACTGCGTAGTGTTGACACCTGCCTGGGGGTTGGTAGAGGACGTGGTGGTCGGAGGCTGTTTCTGCTGCTTCAACCTGGAACACAACCAAGAAGATCAAGCTTTAGCCTCTAAATCAAGTGCACGCCTGGTGAAAGTTCATATTACTATTATATAAAGAATGAAAGCATGACCTCAG
>NC_140175.1:39670607-39683107 GCF_963971535.1 Notolepis coatsorum
AGACTAACAAATTGAAGAACTGAAAAACACATGGGTGTGTGTTTATATATATATAGACAGACGCACTCCTATAGGTCTGATCTGAATATAAGCCCATGCTACTGTATTTTATTTAATTTGATAAAGAGATAAAGAGAGTTTTTAATCAACGTATGGTATAGACTGGTATAAAGGTTCTGGCTAAAGGCAACAATGTTTTGCCTTTGAGGTCACTAATATTATTATTATTATTATTCATCTGGTCTCATCTCGTGAGCATCCACCTCTCTCTCTCTCTCTCTCTCTCTCTCTCTCCCTCTCTCTCTCCCTCTCCCTCTCTCTCTCTCTCTCTCTCTCTCTCTCTCTCTCTCTCTCTCTCCTCTCTCTCTCTCTCTCTCTATCTCTCTCTATCTGGCACTTTCTCTGACTCAACAAATGAACAAGCTATCACGAAATAGAGATTCAACAAAAAGGCCATTATGGATTTATGTGCTACGATCAGGAAATGCTTGGGTCATGATAGAGGTCCACAGGCATGGAGCAGTGCGCACATGCTGTATAATTTATAGGTGCATTCTTTAGAAAAATCCGATGATTAAACATGTCCCTCAGACAAGATCTCTGCAAGCTTTCTGAATCTCGCTTCTCTGTATAAATGCGGTTTCACAAAAGAGGCTCTATACGAGATGCTAGATCAGTTTGGGTTTGAATGTATACCTATTCGTTTTTAATTGATCAGCCAGCTAGTTGAATTGACTGTTGATACTGTAGGGTTGTAAATCATACAGTAGGGGGTGCATGAGCCAAGACTTAAAACTCCCGAATATGAAATATGTAGAATTTTTACGGAACAGTTATTTATTAGTTAAGTTTAGATCTGTATTTAATATTTCCTTTTGTTTTGTATTATTATTAGTGCGTTACTGTTGCCGTATGTTTTTGTACTATGTATTTATTGTTATTTTTATTATTTCTGAATGTCTTATCGTTATTGTAGTTAATATTGTTGAAGTATTGTCTTGTGGTGTCCCTTGTATTATTGTATTGTGTTTTGGTGGACATTTTTTTAAATAAAAATAAAAAAGATTTTATCAAAAGAAAATTTACGGAACAGCCAATACGACAAAAACACTGTATTAAGACGACTCCGACTGAGTTTTTGATCAGCATGCATCTAACAACTCGGGTGACAGGGGCACCAACTGAGGTAAAATTGCTTGAAATGTTGTTTGGTGTAAGGCCAGAAAGCCTATTAAGGACAGAATCCCCGCCAATTCAGCACCATGGACAGGGCCAGCAGTCAGTGAACAGAATGTCTTTGAAGTAACAACTCTCTTTCAAACCTTTAAGGGTTCATTAAGAAGACATTATACAACCACAGACGTAGAATGACTAGCATCAAAGAAACATTTCAGTTAAAAAAAGAAAAACATGTTTTACAATGTCAATCCCAGCTCATTGGTGGTGGTGGTGGTAAGTTATGCATTGCTGCTTCAGAAGCCTTTGACGTTAGGGTTAGCAGAGGCTGACTGTATCTGCTCTCCCCTTTTTATAATGGTTGTTTAACACGTTTATCTGCGGTTTTAAGAGGTGGTGTTGTGTAAATAAAATCTGATTGATGTTTTTGGCCTGCCAAGTAGTGTTCCCTGGGTCGCATCGGAAAACTAACACCACCATTGCATTCCTCGGAAATACACAACACACACACAATGAGCAAAACCACCTGTCAATCAGAGCCCGGGAATTATTATTATTATTATTATTATTCTTTAATTCAGCTTAAAGCTGCTGGTGCTGCTGGAAGTCTGTGGAAAACCTTCGTTTTGAAAAGTGATGCAGAGCTTGATCTATTTCTGCTAGGCAGGTAAACTCTTGCTAATTTCTCCAAAGTTGCCTACTGCAGCATCAACTACAGTAGGGTAAACTAAGTGTCATGTTGTATATTGTACGTCAGAATACATACAATTATACAAACATACGTACATACAGTACATACATATATATATGTTATATATGTACATATATTTGTACACATATATATATATGTTATATTAACACATTGAGTGCCACGCCCCTTCCGGGAAGTGACCCCTTCCTTGCCGTCCATTAACCCCATGTAAACGTAGTTGTAGTTTGTAGAGCTAAACCTATATTTTATAGTATAGCTATGGGTCTAATAACACTGTCGAGTCTCAGTGAGTTGCTTCTGGTCAACGTGCAAAAAACAGATAATTTTTTCATCCGTACATTTCCGTTTTATACCGTTTTGGATATGAATATAGTTCGGTTGCTTCTGAGTAATTCCAGGGAAAATAATTTATAATAACCACGTCATTTTTCGCCTGATTATCGGATCTTCCTGAAATCAACGCTAGATCATTATTATTATCCTTCCTCGTGCACGCATGCAATGTGGGTTAGACCGGCACGCCCCCCCCCCCCTCCTGCAACCCAACGGCAAACAGCCATACACATAAAACACAGATAGCTTCAATGGCCATATAAATAAATATCAGATCAATGCAAGCTTTCATATATAGTGTCCGTACCTGGTCTCTGATGTAATGCAAAAAAATAAATCCAATTATCTCATCGCCATTCCAGTTATCCACAGCGATCCTGTCTCCGACATTGTTGGGCATTGCACTTCAACGGGGTCAGTAGTCCAAACCATCCCTACAAGCGTGTGTTTTGCCGGAGTGTTTAGGACCCGCCCCCACGCCGCAGCTCGGTAAAGAAAAGAAACTAACCCGTTTCTAACGGGGTGCAATAATGGCCGAAAGGCGTTAGAGGGTGGTATAAGACCATCTGCCAGCTCAGACACACTCAGTACAGCATGCACAAGGTGCCCCGCTGAATAAATGAATGGCAATAGCGAATAAAAGAAATACCGTGAGAAAAACATAGATCTACGTTTCCGGCTCTCAACGACCGGGCGACAGAAACGTAGTTCTATGTTTTCGGCAAAAAAATTGTTAAAATATGTTCAATTTAATATAATTATTTTGAATTGAAGTAATTTTTTAAACATCTAAAAAAATATTGCCAATGGGCATACTAAACAGCAAGCGTTTTGCAAACAGTTTCTTCGTGTTTCAAAATACACTAAGATGTTAAGGGCAACAGACTCCAGCGAGAGTGTGTTTTCGAAGCAAAGGGCCGTCGGACTAATGGGCTTCGTTTCAAACTATTTGGAGCAAAGGGATTTCGGAGCAATGGGTTTTGTTTTTGGTATAATGAGCTGTCAGATTAATGGGCTTTCAGTCCAAGGGGAACATTTTCACACTATTGGGCTTTCAGAATAATGGTCGGACTTATGGCACGGCACCGGGATATCGTCGGTATATCGGTAACATACTGTAAACGGCCGATAATGTCCTATCAGTGCTGATTAATCAACCTCTACTCAGCGTTACATCTCCCTCATTCATTCCATACAGAGGAGCCCCAGCCACACAAATGACTCTCCAGTGTGTGTGTGTGGCTCGAGCCAAAAAGTGGGTCAGTAATAAGACTTACACAAGCCTTGGCAATGTCCTCGCTCTCTCTCTCTCTCTCTCTCTCTCTCTCTCTCTCTCTCTCTCTCTCTCTCTCTCTCTCTCTCTCTCTCTCTCTCTCTCTCTCTCTCTCTCTCTCTCTCTCTCTCTCTCTCTCTCTCTCTCTCTCTCTAACCAAGGAAATACTGACACACTTACTGTACCAGCTCATACTGTATATCAAATATAGACTCTGGAACCTTCTTCCTGAAACCTCCTCCACTGTCACCAGAAGGAGGCGGTGCTGCTGCTGCTGCTGCTGCACACACCCTGCTCTCCGGGACACCGCTGCTCTTGGAAGCTCCCATTTCAATCACGTCTAATCAGTGCTGTGGGGTCAGACAGTCGATAGGCCTGATTAGACTGAGCTGTGAGTCGCTCCCCGGGGCCTCTCCTCCTTTCCTCTCCTCCTTTCCTCTCCTTCTCCCCTTGTCTTCTCTCCACCCACTCATCCCTCCCCATTACTCCCCTGTGAGAGGGTGTCTGGTAGCCTCTGAACAACACCACTTTACTCCCCTGTGAGAAGGCGTCTGGTAGCCTCTGAACAACATCACTTCACTCCCCTGTGAGAGGGCGTCTGGTAGCCTCTGAACAACATCACTTTACTCCCCTGTGAGAGGGCGTCTGGTAGCCTCTGAACAAGACCACTTCACTCCCCTGTGAGAGGGCGTCTGGTAGCATCTGAACAACATCACTTTACTCCCCTGTGAGAGGGCGTCTGGTAGCATCTGAACAACATCACTTTACTCCCCTGTGAGAGGGCGTCTGGTAGCCTCTGAACAACACCACTTTACTCCCCTGTGAGAGGGCGTCTGGTAGCATCTGAACAACACTTTACTCCCCTGTGAGAGGGCGTCTGGTAGCCTCTGAACAACACCACTTTACTCCCCTGTGAGAGGGCGTCTGGTAGCCTCTGAACAACACCACTTTACTCCCCAGTGAGAGGGCGTCTGGTAGCCTCTGAACACCACTTTACTCCCCTGTGAGAGGGTGTCTGGTAGCCTCTGAACAACACCACTTTACTCCCCTGTGAGAGGGCGTCTGGTAGCCTCTGAACAACACCACTTTACTCCCCTGTGAGAGGGCGTCTGGTAGCCTCTGAACAACACCACTTTACTCCCCTGTGAGAGGGCGTCTGGTAGCCTCTGAACAACACCACTTTACTCCCCTGTGAGAGGGCGTCTGGTAGCCTCTGAACAACACCACTTCACTCCCCTGTGAGAGGGCGTCTGGTAGCCTCTGAACAACACTTCACTCCCCTGTGAGAGGGCGTCTGGTAGCCTCTGAACAACATCACTTTACTCCCCTGTGAGAGGGCGTCTGGTAGCCTCTGAACAACACTTCACTCCCCTGTGAGAGGGCGTCTGGTAGCCTCTGAACAACACCACTTTACTCCCCTGTGAGAGGGCGTCTGGTAGCCTCTGAACAACACCACTTTACTCCCCTGTGAGAGGGCGTCTGGTAGCCTCTGAACACCACTTTACTCCCCTGTGAGAGGGTGTCTGGTAGCCTCTGAACACCACTTTACTCCCCTGTGAGAGGGTGTCTGGTAGCCTCTGAACACCACTTTACTCCCCTGTGAGAAGGCGTCTGGTAGCCTCTGAACAATACCACTTACTCCCCTGTGAGAGGGCGTCTGGTAGCCTCTGAACAACACTTTACTCCCCTGTGAGAGGGCGTCTGGTAGCCTCTGAACAACACTTCACTCCCCTGTGAGAGGGCGTCTGGTAGCCTCTGAACAACACCACTTACACCCCTGTGAGAGGGCGTCTGGTAGCCTCTGAACAACACCACTTACACCCCTGTGAGAGGGCGTCTGGTAGCCTCTGAACAACACTTCACTCCCCTGTGAGAGGGCGTCTGGTAGCCTCTGAACAACACCACTTACTCCCCTGTGAGAGGGCGTCTGGTAGCCTCTGAACAACACTTTACTCCCCAGTGAGAGGGCGTCTGGTAGCCTCTGAACAACACCACTTTACTCCCCTGTGAGAGGGCGTCTGGTAGCCTCTGAACAACACTTTACTCCCCTGTGAGAGGGCGCCTGGTAGCCTCTGAACAACACTTTACTCCCCAGTGAGAGGGCTTCTGGTAGCCTCTGAACAATACCACTTACTCCCCTGTGAGAGGGCGTCTGGTAGCCTCTGAACAACACTTCACTCCCCTGTGAGAGGGCGTCTGGTAGCCTCTGAACAACACTTTACTCCCCAGTGAGAGGGCGTCTGGTAGCCTCTGAACAACACCACTTTACTCCCCTGTGAGAGGGCGTCTGGTAGCCTCTGAACAACACTTTACTCCCCTGTGAGAGGGCGTCTGGTAGCCTCTGAACAACACCACTTTACTCCCCTGTGAGAGGGTGTCTGGTAGCCTCTGAACACCACTTTACTCCCCTGTGAGAGGGCGTCTGGTAGCCTCTGAACAACACCACTTTACTCCCCTGTGAGAGGGCGTCTGGTAGCCTCTGAACACCACTTTACTCCCCTGTGAGAGGGCGTCTGGTAGCCTCTGAACAACATCACTTTACTCCCCTGTGAGAGGGCGTCTGGTAGCCTCTGAACAACACCACTTTACTCCCCTGTGAGAGGGTGTCTGGTAGCCTCTGAACAACACCACTTTACTCCCCTGTGAGAGGGCGTCTGGTAGCCTCTGAACACCACTTACTCCCCTGTGAGAGGGCGTCTGGTAGCCTCTGAACAACACTTTACTCCCCTGTGAGAGGGCGTCTGGTAGCCTCTGAACACCACTTACTCCCCTGTGAGAGGGCGTCTGGTAGCCTCTAAACACCACTTTACTCCCCTGTGAGAGGGCGTCTGGTAGCCTCTGAACACCACTTCACTCCCCTGTGAGAGGGCGTCTGGTAGCCTCTGAACAACACTTCACTCCCCTGTGAGAGGGCGTCTGGTAGCCTCTGAACAACAGCACTTTACTCCCCTGTGAGAGGGCGTCTGGTAGCATCTGAACAACACTTTACTCCCCTGTGAGAGGGCGTCTGGTAGCCTCTGAACAACACCACTTTACTCCCCAGTGAGAGGGCGTCTGGTAGCCTCTGAACAACACCACTTTACTCCCCTGTGAGAGGGTGTCTGGTAGCCTCTGAACAACACCACTTTACTCCCCTGTGAGAGGGCGTCTGGTAGCCTCTGAACACCACTTTACTCCCCTGTGAGAGGGCGTCTGGTAGCCTCTGAACAACACCACTTTACTCCCCTGTGAGAGGGCGTCTGGTAGCCTCTGAACAACACTTTACTCCCCTGTGAGAGGGCGTCTGGTAGCCTCTGAACAACACTTTACTCCCCTGTGAGAGGGCGTCTGGTAGCCTCTGAACAACACCACTTTACTCCCCTGTGAGAGGGCGTCTGGTAGCCTCTGAACACCACTTACTCCCCTGTGAGAGGGCGTCTGGTAGCCTCTAAACACCACTTTACTCCCCTGTGAGAGGGCGTCTGGTAGCCTCTGAACACCACTTCACTCCCCTGTGAGAGGGCGTCTGGTAGCCTCTGAACAACACTTCACTCCCCTGTGAGAGGGCGTCTGGTAGCCTCTGAACAACACTTTACTCCCCTGTGAGAGGGCGTCTGGTAGCCTCTGAACAACACTTCACTCCCCTGTGAGAGGGCGTCTGGTAGCCTCTGAACAACATCACTTTACTCCCCTGTGAGAGGGCGTCTGGTAGCCTCTGAACAACACCACTTTACTCCCCTGTGAGAGGGCGTCTGGTAGCCTCTGAACAACACTTTACTCCCCTGTGAGAGGGCGTCTGGTAGCCTCTGAACACCACTTTACTCCCCTGTGAGAGGGCGTCTGGTAGCCTCTGAACAACACCACTTTACTCCCCTGTGAGAGGGCGTCTGGTAGCCTCTGAACAACACCACTTTACTCCCGTGAGAGGGCGTCTGGTAGCCTCTAAACACCACTTTACTCCCCTGTGAGAGGGCGTCTGGTAGCCTCTGAACACCACTTTACTCCCCTGTGAGAGGGCGTCTGGTAGCCTCTGAACAACACCAATTTACTCCCCTGTGAGAGGGCGTCTGGTAGCCTCTGAACCCACTTTACTCCCCTGTGAGAGGGCGTCTGGTAGCCTCTGAACAACACCAATTTACTCCCCTGTGAGAGGGCGTCTGGTAGCCTCTGAACAACACCACTTACTCCCCTGTGAGAGGGCGTCTGGTAGCCTCTGAACACCACTTTACTCCCCTGTGAGAGGGCGTCTGGTAGCCTCTGAACACCACTTTACTCCCCTGTGAGAGGGCGTCTGGTAGCCTCTGAACTAGTGGTCTGCAAGGGCCTTGAAATAAAGCCAGAGCCCTGCCCGAGCCCTTGAACTTAAGGCCCTGCCCGAAAATAAGCCCGACTGTAAATAATATTTTAAGCCCTAGCCCGCATGAAAACCAGAAAAAAATTATTATTATTATTATTATTAAAATATAATTTTTTTTGTATTTGTTTTAAATATTCGAAACACGGTTTTATATGAACGTAATAAATAAACAAAACGAAGAAGCATTTCGCAATGCCGTCTCTCCCAGTGCTTGCTTATATAGACTGACTCACACATCAGCCTCAAAACGTATTGAAGGCTATAGAATCTTCTTTGACACACACACACACACGACACACAATAGCCTACTCAGTCAAACAAACAAACAGAAAACAGAAATCAGATTTCGAGCAGAGCAACAAAACAGGTAGCGAGTCGCGACCCAGCAAATAATAAACATATCACTCACCACGACGTCAGCAACGCGTTGAACACCGTTAACAAAACCGGCTACATACATCCCAAGAACAAATTAAAACGTTCGCCAACTGGCTATATTCCAACACAACCAATCGAGTTGAACTTGTCCCCTGAGTTCTTCTCCCTGCGCGCTGCAGTAATTACATCCAAATGTTTCTCTGGCGCAAAAGAGAAAGCGAATCTTAAAACGAAGGTTATCATATAACCCTAGTTATATGAGAAAAAAAAAAAAAAAAAAAAACGCAATAAAAAAAATAATAAAAAACGGCGGTGCCCGGGCCCGGCCGAGCCCGAATTATTTATTTAAAAAAAAGCCCTACCCAGCCCGAACCCGCCGGGCCGGGCCGGGCCCCGTCGGGCCTGGGCAAGGTTGCAGTGCACTACTCTGAACTACTTGTTTCATGGTGCTTTATGGTGTGTACTAGGGATGCCCCGATCGATCGGCCACCGATCGCTATCGGCCGATAATCAGTATAAATATGCGATCGGTGATCGGTAATAATGTGCGGCGTCTGCTCCTCCCTCCAGCCCCTCCCGCGCGCATGTAAACACGGGTCTAGTAGTCTAGTCTAGTGGGACGGGAGCCGGGAGGACGGCGTCTCCCTTAGCTAACGTTAGCTACCGTTACAAAATTACCCAGTCAACCATTCACTTCCAGTCCAATACATGATGAGGCATTGTCTAACCGAACGGTATGTAGCCGGCCAGCTACCGATAGCTCCTGACATCAACAAACGCTCCAGCAAACTCTAGTAGAGACGTGTATGATACCTCAGCTAGCTCATGTTAGCTGACGCCAGCTCACTGTTCAAAACTAAATGTCCCACTGAACTAAATAGTTCAGAGGCGCTGTATCAACGTTATATAGCCGGCCAGCAGTAGCCACAGATAGCTCCTGATATCAATGTTTTATAACACTCATTCGGTGCGTATTCGAGCTGAGGGCATGTTGTTGAATATGATCAATAGGGTCCAGCTGCACCTCCGGAGAATCCTGGCCGTAGCTGCAGGCTACTCGAGTATAGGGCCTAGCTGCAGCTCCGGAGAATCCTGGCCATAGCTGGAGGCTACTAGAGTACACACAGACAGTGGAGCTTGTTGCGTGGTGGCGATGTCTCGCAGATAATACAAGTACAAGTCTAATTATATAATATATATATTTTATAAAAAAAATAAAAAAAATAATTATATAAAATAATTTTTAATTTCTTTTTTAATCAAAAACGATCGGATCGGTATCGGCCGATATGGCTCACGACGATCGGTGATCGGTATCGGTGGCAAAAAACGTGATCGGGGCATCCCTAGTGTGTACCATAGTGAAAAGGGAAAACAATATCCAAGCCACAACATTTTCTACATTTTATTTTCTTCTGGCTGAGGATGTACTGATGTGAATCATCCCACCAAGTGTAAATATCAGGAGGATTAACTTCAGTAAACTCCACGGCTTAGTAGAAAATGCCAGGTTTTTAACTTCCATTCACATTCACTAATGCTATTAAGAAAAGGTGAAGACATGCCATATGCAGACTTGGGGTACTAGTGTCATTGTGTGTGTGTGTGTGTGTGTGTGTGTGTGTGTGTGTGTGTGTGTGTGTGTGTGTGTGTGTGTGTGTGTGTGTGTGTGTGTGTGTGTGTGTGTGTGTGTGTGTGTGTGTGTGTGCGTGCGTGCGTGTGTGTGTGTTGGGTATAAGGTCACATTTAAATTCGATCAAGTCAGGCAGTGGATTTTCCTCAAAATTCTAACAATGAAATCTCATTTGTCTTGAGAAGGTTACATTATCCAAACTGCTAGCAGATAATTGAGAGCAAATGCTTTATCATGAGCATATAAATTAAAAAAAACTCTGTTTACATCCTGAAGTAAATTGCAATTTCTGTTAACATCTTTAAATGATTGAATTGACCTTTCAGGTGCAAGTTTTGGAATGTTCTCTCCGAATTAGACTTTTTTTTATTCTATAACCGCTATAGTTTTCAGCCATGTAGCCATTGGGACAACTTCATTAGAATGTTGTGTGTGTTGAGTAGAGCTTCAGAGCCTATTGTGTGTGTTGGGTAGAGCTTCAGAGCCTGTTGTGTGTGTTGGGTAGAGCTTCAGAGCCTGTTGTGTGTGTTGGGTAGAGCTTCAGAGCCTGTTGTGTGTGTTGAGTAGAGCTTCAGAGCCTGTTGTGTGTGTTGAGTAGTGCTTCAGAGCCTGTTGTGTGTGTTGGGTAGAGCTTCAGAGCCTGTTGTGTGTGTTGAGTAGAGCTTCAGAGCCTGTTGTGTGTGTTGGGTAGAAGCTTCAGAGCCTGTTGTGTGTGTTGGGTAGAGCTTCAGAGCCTGTTGTGTGTGTTGGGTAGAGCTTCAGAGCCTGTTGTGTGTGTTGAGTAGAGCTTCAGAGGCTGTTGTGTGTGTTGGGTAGAGCTTCAAACCCTGTTCTGTGTGTTGGGTAGAGCTTCAAACCCTGTTGTGTGTGTTGGGTAGAAGCTTCAGAGCCTGTTGTGTGTGTTGGGTAGAGCTTCAGAGCCTGTTGTGTGTGTTGGGTAGAGCTTCAGAGCCTGTTGTGTGTGTTGAGTAGAGCTTCAGAGCCTATTGTGTGTGTTGGGTAGAGCTTCAGAGCCTGTTGTGTGTGTTGAGTAGAGCTTCAGAGCCTGTTGTGTGTGTTGGGTAGAGCTTCAGAGCCTGTTGTGTGTGTTGAGTAGAGCTTCAGAGCCTATTGTGTGTGTTGGGTAGAGCTTCAGAGCCTGTTGTGTGTGTTGAGTAGAGCTTCAGAGGCTGTTGTGTGTGTTGGGTAGAGCTTCAGAGCCTGTTGTGTGTGTTGGGTAGAGCTTCAGAGCCTGTTGTGTGTGTTGGGTAGAGCTTCAGAGCCTGTTGTGTGTGTTGAGTAGAGCTTCAGAGGCTGTTGTGTGTGTTGGGTAGAGCTTCAAACCCTGTTGTGTGTGTTGGGTAGAGCTTCAGAGCCTGTTGTGTGTGTTGGGTAGAGCTTCAGAGCCTGTTGTGTGTGTTGGGTAGAAGCTTCAGAGCCTGGTGTGTGTGTTGGGTATAGCTTCAGAGCCTGTTGTGTGTGTTGGGTAGAGCTTCAGAGCCTGTTGTGTGTGTTGGGTAGAGCTTCAGAGCCTGTTGTGTGTGTTGAGTAGAGCTTCAGAGCCTGTTGTGTGTGTTGGGTAGAGCTTCAGAGCCTGTTGTGTGTGTTGGGTAGAAGCTTCAGAGCCTGTTGTGTGTGTTGGGTAGAGCTTCAGAGCCTGTTGTGTGTGTTGAGTAGAGCTTCAGAGCCTGTTGTGTGTGTTGAGTAGAGCTTCAGAGCCTGTTGTGTGTGTTGGGTAGAGCTTCAGAGCCTGTTGTGTGTGTTGGGTAGAGCTTCAGAGCCTGTTGTGTGTGTTGAGTAGAGCTTCAGAGGCTGTTGTGTGTGTTGGGTAGAGCTTCAAACCCTGTTGTGTGTGTTGGGTAGAGCTTCAGAGCCTGTTGTGTGTGTTGGGTAGAGCTTCAGAGCCTGTTGTGTGTGTTGGGTAGAAGCTTCAGAGCCTGGTGTGTGTGTTGGGTATAGCTTCAGAGCCTGTTGTGTGTGTTGGGTAGAGCTTCAGAGCCTGTTGTGTGTGTTGGGTAGAGCTTCAGAGCCTGTTGTGTGTGTTGAGTAGAGCTTCAGAGCCTGTTGTGTGTGTTGGGTAGAGCTTCAGAGCCTGTTGTGTGTGTTGGGTAGAAGCTTCAGAGCCTGTTGTGTGTGTTGGGTAGAGCTTCAGAGCCTGTTGTGTGTGTTGGGTAGTGCTTCAGAGCCTGTTGTGTGTGTTGAGTAGAGCTTCAGAGCCTGTTGTGTGTGTTGGGTAGAGCTTCAGAGCCTGTTGTGTGTGTTGGGTAGAGCTTCAGAGCCTGTTGTGTGTGTTGGGTAGAGCTTCAGAGCCTGTTGTGTGTGTTGAGTAGAGCTTCAGAGCCTGTTGTGTGTGTTGAGTAGAGCTTCAGAGCCTGTTGTGTGTGTTGAGTAGAGCTTCAGAGCCTGTTGTGTGTGTTGAGTAGAGCTTCAGAGCCTGTTGTGTGTGTTGAGTAGAGCTTCAGAGCCTGTTGTGTGTGTTGGGTAGAGCTTCAGAGCCTGTTGTGTGTGTTGAGTAGAGCTTCAGAGCCTGTTGTGTGTGTTGGTGTTACGACCCTGGCTCAAAGGCACGCAACCTATGTGCAAAACCGACACCAAAACCCGTGTTTAACCCAAGAAGACTACTTTAACAAGGAAATACTAATACAAACTAAAGAACCAAGAATAGAAGAACGTGATAACT
>NC_140175.1:39692328-39714828 GCF_963971535.1 Notolepis coatsorum
TTGCCATTGGCAAGAGTTTATCTCATTCTATATCACGGCACGAAAAATTCAAAAAATACTTTTTTTTGCGACCTTATAATAGATACCGGCCTGTGTTTGTCTAAATGCATCAACCCCCCCCATTATAAGAGGCCCCTCCTTTATTGGGAGTCCCTCCTCTATTAGAGGATTTACGGTATAACACTTTTAAAACCCTTTGTTTATCTTTAGATCACACATATAAAAATAACTAAATGATATAATCTTATAAATTAAGTAAAGTTAATAGTCTTTATGTCTAATAAGCATAACAGATTGATTGATTGCAAATTGTATTAACCGATTGCAGAATGGGTACAATACAGTACAGCTCAATACACACAATTGTTAAGGGGATGCAGACCAGAGAAATACTTTCGTCTTGTTTACACCGGGCTCCCCCATTTTCAATTCATCATAACATATATGACATTTTTCAAACAAATTTGTTTTAAAATAAATTTTTTTAGCTGCAAAGTAAAACTTTGTCAACATGTTTTATCTAATAAAATAAAGTTCAGTCTGTTCATCTCACTTCAATAATTTTTATTGCAGAACATAGTATTTTCTCAAGCAGACAGATGTAAACACAGTAATCTGTGTTGCATGTACCTGACAAACTGAACTGTTTGTATTACAGTCATATTCCAACTTAACTGAATGCACATGTGTGTGTGGACTACTGTACTATTACAGGTATTGAAATGAACAATGCAAGTTCCTTATAATTTTTTTTATTTTTTTATTTTTTTAATGAATAATTAAATATCGATATTGCGGGAAATTAGTATTGAAACCGTTTTAAATATTCAGAATCGATATGTATCGAAAAATCAATATTTTTGACAACACTACCAGATGGCGATCAAACAATTGGAATATTATTTTTGGAATACTCCCGATCACAGGTAAGAATGATCTGACGTACATTTTTGCTTGATCCTGCAATGCTTTTACACCGATCGGGTTGATAAGCGTTTTTAGTGTTCAATGCGAATACTGTTACTGACAATCAAATAATCAGAAACAACCCCCCCCCCCCTTTCATGCATTCATGATGGAACATAATACCTATGATATAGATTTGATTTCGGGATAATAGAGTATACAGGCAAGAAATGGCAACGTCTATAGTGGAATCGACTTACAGTATAGGGCTTTAACTCAGGATTACATGAATTACCCTAGACCGCTCTAAAAAAATACTTATATTCACCACGGTATAACACGGGAACGTATGGATGGAAAAATGTATTCTTTCTCACATATTGAACGATAGATAGGTGATGTCAAATGGGCCATAGTATTGTATCCATAGCTATAATATAGAATATAGTTATAGCTCTACAAACAAGGTGACTCAGTCCTATATTTTAAAGAGTGGCAATGCGACCACAGGGCCATGGCTAATCCCCGGCGCTGAATGAGTTAAGGAATAATTGTCTGTTTTTACTCCAGTGTTTATAAACATCACCAACATAATAAACAAACCATTTACAGCCACAAAATACTAACACTAGATAACAGAGACTAACACTATACAACAGGGACTAACACTAGACAACAGGGACTAACACTAGACAACAGGGACTAACACTGGATAAGAGAGACTAACACTAGACAACATGGACTAACACTAGACAACATGGACTAACATTAGACAACATGGACTAACACTAGACAACATGGACTAACATTAGACAACAGGGCCTAACACTAGACTAGATACAACAGGGACTAACACTAGACAACAGTAACTAACACTCACATGTACCTTGTAACTGAGGGGTACAATTCCCTGACTGTATTGATAAGTATGGTATTAAACCACTACCTCTTGTACTTTAACTTCTGGCCATCCAGTACATGATATAGATATGATGAACACTTTCCCACCTGATGAAACGAAGTCCACACAAATGTACAAATCGAATATTTAATATAGCAAAAGGTATATACAACGTTCACTTGTTTACACTTGTATGGCAAATGAGTATTCGTAGGTAAATCAACATTGAATGTCCAATCTCTGGTTACGCAGGGAGTAAGTATACAACCCGGTTCTCTAGGGAACTATAGCGATGGTACTTAAATGATTATAGCTGGATACACTAAGGGGGGGGGGGGGTCCCGCTGGTTGTAAGACAGTAGGAGGGGGGGGTTAGAGAAGCCGCTGGCGGTATCCCATCTGGCCGACGATTTCTTGGGAGAATTCAAAGTCTTGAACACGGTGCCCACAGAACCTCGGTCCGCAGATGAATACAGCTGGACCCTCTGGTGGACGGTAGCTGCCGGTCCACAACGGAGAGACGTGAGGCGACCTCACTGGTGTAGAGCGCCGTCTCACCTGGACTCCTCTCCGGGGGGTAGTTCCAACACTCAGCAGTGTTGGCCGTTATCCATGGAATAATCAAAGCACCCAAAGCATAATCCAAGCCGTGGAAGGCTCGCCGTCGTCCGGGTAAAGTAATCCAATGTACAGGTCTCCTCGTCCTGGTCCGGAGCTCCTCGGATGCAAGCACCACTAGTGGTCTGCCCAGCCTGGTTAAGACTCCAGATAACGTCAGGAACGATGGGGGTACTGATAACTTTATAGCTCTAACCGAACGATGCACCATACATAAATAGACTATTATTATCTTAATAGAATACGTCCAACTCGACGGTATAGTGCCAAACTATGACAATTCAACTATTAATCCACACGATATCTCAATGCCTATTCTGAGGCCAAGTAGGCCTTACTGCACCACACGTGCGTCGTGGGTGAGGCTTCGCGTCTGTTACTCGGTTGGAGGGTAAAGAACTAATGGACTAAAAGAAAGTTCTACTTTACTTGCGCCATATATATATGCGCTGTGAACAAATAGTACCATTCGTATTTCGCCAGACGTATTCCTACGCGGAACCGGGCTTGCCACGACATGTTGGGCGGCACGATTGAACTTGAACCTAGGGGTATGGCTGCTGGCGCCAGGTTCTCGTCCAATGGTAGAATGAAACTATTATGGGCTGTTTAGTAGACTAAAGGGATATTCAGTGCATATTGTACAAGGAATATACAGGGGATATCAAACGATATACAAATACTATTAAATATATATCCATAAATAAATATATATATTCGGTTTAATCTGATCCTTCACAACAGCCGCCCCCTAATTAGTCCCACCTAATTAGCTAAGCAGAGACAGATTAACCGCACTGTCTACCACTCAAGGTCCGCTGTAAGGGTCAGTCAACTCACAAAGTCATGGGGTCATGGTCATCATCGATAGTATCTGGGAGTCGGGGCAGTTCTATTAGCCTCGCCACGGGTCGTGTGTAAGTTCGCCCTTGGACGAGTACTTCAGCTGCTCGGACCTTGCCATCGGCACCGGTGATAACTTTGCTTACGCGGCCAGCCGGCCACATAGCTATGGGTAGTGACTGGTCGATAATCATGACGACTGTTCCTTCTGTCAAATTGTCTCTCTCTTTTACCCACTTCTGGCGGGTCTGTAGAGACGGTAGGTAGTGGAGTAGGAAGCTGCTCCAAAACTTGTCAGCTAGTACTTGACTGTACCTCCACATTCTTCGGCCGTTCGCTTCTTCAGGCCTGTACATTGTCTGGGGTAGCGCGGGGTCCAGCCGCCCCATTAAGAGTGTGTTGGGGGTGACTGGGTCGACATCTGCTACATCACTGGAGACGTAACCGAGGGGCTTTGAGTTCAATACTCCCTCGATCTCCGTGAGGACTGTCATTAGGACTTCTTCCGCCACAGTCTGGGCCCCAAGCACGGCGTACAGGGCTGTCTTTATAGAACGTACTTCTCGTTCCCAGGTTCCACCGAAGTGGGGTGCGTTCGGGGGATTAAACTGGAAGTCAATCTGGGATGGAGCTAGGTGGGTCTTAAGTTCTGGGCCCATAGCTTGGAAGCTCTCTCTCAGCTCTCTTTCTCCGCCTTTGAAGTTTGTCCCGTGATCAGACAACAATGTAGACGGTTTTCCTTTCCGTGATGTGAATCTTCGGAAGGCCATAAGGAATGAGTCTGTGCTCATGGTCGGAAGGAGCTCGATATGTATCGCTCTGGTGGTCATGCATTTGAATACAATACCCCACCGCTTCTCGGTTCCTCTTCCTCTCTTTATATACAACGGGCCAAAACAGTCCATGCCTGTGGAGTGGAATGGCTTGTCGCCGAGTCGGAGGCGACAGGGGGGTAGGTCAGCCATCCGTGGTATGCTGGGCTGCGCGCGCCACTTTCGGCAGTCTAGACAGGTTCGCTGGAAGCGTCGCACCGCTTCTCTTCCTTGAAGTATCCAATAGCGACGTCTGATCTCCGCGAAGACTCTCTCTGCTCCTGCGTGGTGTACATCCTCGTCGTATTTCTTTATGATCAGCTCTGTGACCTTGTGTCGGCTGGTCAAGACTATCGGGTACTTAATGTCATCCGGTAGATCGGGGGCTCTCCGCAGGCGACCACCCACTCTGATGAGATTATGGGCGTCACTCTCGGGTGCCAGGTGGAGCAGTCTGCTGTCTGATGGGACGGGCTTTCCTCCCTGTAGACAGTCTAGCTCATCGGGGAACGAGTCTCTCTGGGCTCGTTGTAGTAGAAGAAGTTCTGCTTCTTCGTAGTCAGCTGCTGAAATGTCAGTGGTGGACTGAATCTCTGGGTGGTGCCACAGGAATGTTCTTTGCTGCGCACTCTCTAGGGTAATGCAGTCATCTATGTTGGGGTCTGTGGAGGCGACTGTGCTCAGTCCACAGAACATAGGTTTCTTGTTCTCAGCCTCCTTGTTACTTGCTTCCCGTGGGGTGGGCGTAGGCCACTCTTCTTCCGGGAGCTTGAGGAATTCTGGTCCGTCACTGTAGATGTTGCGACGGGTGAGGTCATCCAGGGACATTCCCCGGGTGATGACGTCAGCTGGGTTGTGTTTGGTGTCCACATACCGCCAGCTCGCTGCTTCTGTTAACTCTTGAATCTCGGTGACTCTGACTCCCACGAAGACTTTGTATCTGCAGGAATCAGACTTGATCCATGTGAGTACTGTCGTGGAATCTGACCACAAGATTGTTCTGTGCACCGGGATGGTGAGTTCACGTTGGATTAACGTGGCTAGATGCGCTCCTGCTAGGGCTGCGCAGAGCTCTAGACGCGGGATAGATTGTTGCTTTCGTGGGGCTATTCTTGAGCGAGCCAGGATGAAAGCAGTGTGTATCTTTCCTCCCTTCTCTTGGGCACTCAAGTAGGCCACCGATCCATAGGCTACTTCGGAGGCGTCGCTGAAGACGTGTAGATCAATCTTGCATGTCTCTGGCCTCACTGTGGATGGGAAGTAGCTGCGGCGTATGTTGACGCTTGGGAGTGAGCGGGGTTCCGTCTCCCACTCTCTCCATGTTGAGGCAAGGTGTGCGGGTATTGGGTCGTCCCAGCCCTGGTCCTTGTCCCATAGTGCTCGTACAATCATCTTTGCCCTGGTGGTGTAAGGTAGAATACATCCCAACGGGTGATATTGTCTGGCGAGTGTTCTGTACACACTCCGTCTGGTGGTCGGTGTCGCCGTCGACCTTCCCTGCTCTGGAGTCAGGGGTTTGTGTCTATAGTGGAGCGAGTCTGTTTTGAAGCGCCAGACTAGTCCTAGTGTCATTTCTTGGGCTTCTCCTGGGATGGTCGCCATCCAGGTCTCGCTGCTGGCAGCCTTGTCCGCGGGGGAGAGGCTGCGCAATACGTGCGGGTCACTGCTGGCCCACTGCCTGAGATCAAAGCCGCCTTTGATCAGGGAGGCGCGTAGCTTGATTAGGAGAGCCTCGGCTTCTTCTTGAGTCGAAACGCTTTGTAAACAGTTGTCCACGTAGAAACTGTTCTTCACACTGTGTCGGACCTCTTCATCTGCTGCTGGGTCCTCTGCGACGTGTTTCTGTAGTGCAAATGTAGCACAGCACGGGCTGCATGTGGTTCCGAAGGGGAGTACTTCCCACTGGTAGATGGCTGGGTTCTCATCTCCGATCCTCTCTCTCCATAGGAACCGCAGCAGGGGCTTGTCCTCCTCCACTAGTCTCACCTGCAGGAACATCCCTTTGATATCCCCGCTGATAGCCACCTTGTCCTGGCGGAAGCGCAGTAGCACGCCTAGTAGGGAGGGGCTGAGTGTGGGGCCGGGCAAGAGCTCTTTATTCAGATTTTGGGATCCGATCTGGTAGCTGCAGTTAAACACAATGCGATTCTTGCCGTTGTGGTGGACCTTGTGATGCGGCACGTACCATGATTCGGTCGTCTGATCGGCCTCTTTAATGTCAATCTTTGTCACGTGTCCCGCTGTGATTAGCTTCTCAATCTCAGCACGGTACACACTCTCTTGAGCGGGGTCTTTGGCTAGGCGCCGCTCTGTGTTCAATAGATAGCGCTCCGTGGCGTCTTTCTTTGCGTGAAAGGTGGGCATTCCCTCTCGCCTCAGGAGTGGAGTTGCGTATCTCATCACTCCGCCGACTGTGACTCTCTTTGTCCCTTGCTCGAGTAGGTTGATGGCGTAAATGTCTTCTTTAGAACGAATATCTTTCTTTTCGTTCTTAAAGGGCATTGTCTCTAGTGTCCATAGCCTCTCGACATGCTGCAGGAGAGTGGTGTCTTCTTCTGTCGTTCTGGAGTGGAGGCAGCTAGTGGCTGCTGTTCGGTTGAGAGATTTAGCGAGGGGGCCTTGTAGGGTCCACCCTAGGCGGGTCTCGACTGCTGCAGGACAGCCTCGGGGTCCTGTATGGACCCGGTCAATCGGGACTATGAGTTCTGCATGGTCGGAGCCTATCAGCAGGGTCGGGGTAGCGCCGTCTATGAGCGGGATAGGTAGTTGTCGCAGGTGCACATATTTATCCATCAACTTGGCGATAGGGTAGGTGTACTGCGATAGTCCTATTTCTTGGCTGGTGAAAGCATTTGTAATCCTATACCGTCGCTCTGGCTGCCCGTTTGCTGCGATAGTGAAGGAGACATTCTCGCCCTTTATCGTCTTTAAATCTCTTCTTATTGTCCGAATCGTCATTTCGTTCTCGCTCCCCCGCAGTCCCAGCTGGGCCGCAGCGGACGCGAGCAGAAGGGTCTTCTCTGACCCGTCATCAAGGACGGCGTAGGTGTCCATGACTTTATCTTGGTAGCTCAATGTCACACGGACTACCTTTAAGAGCACTTGGGCGCCGCTGCTGCTGGCGGGGTCAATGTACATGACACTTGCCTTGGTGCCGCTCGATGGTGCAGGTGAAGGCCATCTTCTGTTACTGTCGTGTAGTATATCTAGATGGGCTCCGTCGCACCGACTGCACCTTTTCTTTAGGCGGCATTCGGCTGCCATGTGTGGTCGCGCACATCGGTAACAGCGCCTGTTGGACTTTATCCATTGACTCACTTCTTCTGCATTCATCTTTGTGAACAGGTCACATTGTGACAGCCAGTGTTCTTTCTCACAGTAGGGACACACCATCTTCCACTTCTCTTTTCTCGAGGGGGTACTGTGGCTCTTACTGCTCGGTACTGACTCTGATTGGTGCATGACAGTCACCGATCTTCTTCCATCATTTATTCTCCTGGGTCCCTCTCTGGAGCTTGGCGTGCTCCGCCCGAACGTATCCAGTCGTAAGCTGCTGACTTCTCTCGCCAGGAAGTCGGCTAGATCAAGGAGGGATGGTTCGGGGCCGTTAGGATCCCGGTAGTCTCTCTGCCGCCTAAAACGCTCTTGTCTTGCGGGTGGCAGCTTCTCCAAAATCCTCTCGACGTTAGAGTTGGCGTATAGCTCATGCATGCCCTTTTCCCGTTGCGCTCCCAGCATCCCTACCAGGGACTGCACTTTGATTGACAGGTCGTCTAATGAGCGATTGTCTGTTGCTGGGGGTAGGCGATCAATATGCCTTATCTCTTGGATTACGTAATCCCATATACGTCCATATCTCTGGTCCAGCGCGGCTAGGGCCGCTGTGTATGGGGTCGTAGAGGTGGCATAGGCTGGCGCTATATTGTGCGCTCGCGGTACTTTCAGGTGCTTCAGTAATATTGCATACTTGTGGCGTTCATCAGCGACATCCACCATCATTGTCTCTAAGCACATCCGGAGCTCCGTGTACTGTGCTCGATTCTCATAGGTGAAGTCTGGAAACGACGGCGTGGCAATGTATGACGCCGTGGATGGCTGATACATCGGCGAGCGTTGGGGGAGAGACCTCCTAGGCGAGTCCCCTCTTGCGCCTCTCTGTGGGCTGGTACCGACAGGGTACCATGGCCCGCTGGTCCAGGTGCTATTCCTCGGGGCTGGTCGTGCGTCGTGCTCACCCGTGAATAGAGTCGGGGGTCTGTAGCGCAGCGCCGCGGGGGTATAGCCTGGGCTGTACTGGACCTCCTGGTCCGGTGGAGTACTGTGCTGTCGTCGGGCTTGGTTCTCCTCCTCTCCCTCTTCTTCCTCTATCAGGTCTTCCAGATCCTGTAATCGTTTATTTAGCTTCTCCGCAGTGTATGCCGCTCCTTCCTTGTAGCTGGGTCTCGCTTGGACCGGTCTGGGAAGGGGGTCTGCGGGGGGTATAGGCTTGGTCTGTTGGTCAAGTTCAGGGTCGCTTGCTCGGTTAGGAGACGCTGCCCTTGACTGTTGTCTTGACGAGTTCCTTGAACCCCTGGCGGAGGGAGAGGGTGTTGCCTTGCGGATCAGCTGCTCCATTAGCTGCGCTTGTAACTTGTCGCGCTCGACTTCGCGCTTGGTGAGATCTGCTTCTCTTTGGGCACCGGCAGCGGCGCGCTGGGCGTCGGCCCGGTCTCTTGCCATATTCTCTTCCGTCTGAAGGCGTCTCATCTCCAGGCGTGTGCGCTCTTCTTCGCTCCGTTGCTGTGCTTGGAGTCGATCGCGTTCGCCCTGAAGTCGGTCGCGTTCGGTAGAGGCTGTCAGGCTGACGAGGAACGCCTGTTGTAGCATCCTCTCCGCTTCGCTGGGGGAAGGCGGTTGTGGAGGTGAGCCGCTCCTGTGTGAGCCGCTCCTGGGTGTACTCGTTGGGGAGTCCTGGAGCTCTATTTCCTCGGCGCTCTCCTCCTCTTCTTCCGTGCAGAGTTCTCTCTCTGTAGGGTTGTCTTCCTCCCGGGGCTGGTCGGGGACTACTTCTTCGGTATTGGCGGGGGGTAAAGGCATGTCAGCTCCCTCCTGGTCCCCACCGTGAGCTTGGTCAGTTACATTAGAACCTACTAGGGCCTCTGTGGTCGGGGAAACCTGGTCGTTAAGGTCAGACATAATTTTACTTTCTACTTTTACCGCGTTTACCGTTTGTCGAAGGCTAGGTAGTTGACTGACAGCGTAATCCTCTAAGTACTGAGGTGTCTGTCGTCTGCGCCGCGGGCGTTCTACGTTAGGAGGACCGTTTCGTGGAGTGTTCATCATAGGCCATTTTAATATTAATAACACTATATTAATATTACACTAGTTACCCTCCGGCTCGAAGGACCAATTGTAACTGAGGGGTACAATTCCCTGACTGTATTGATAAGTATGGTATTAAACCACTACCTCTTGTACTTTAACTTCTGGCCATCCAGTACATGATATAGATATGATGAACACTTTCCCACCTGATGAAACGAAGTCCACACAAATGTACAAATCGAATATTTAATATAGCAAAAGGTATATACAACGTTCACTTGTTTACACTTATGATTTGAAATGCACTTGTATGGCAAATGAGTATTCGTAGGTAAATCAACATTGAATGTCCAATCTCTGGTTACGCAGGGAGTAAGTATACAACCCGGTTCTCTAGGGAACTATAGCGATGGTACTTAAATGATTATAGCTGGATACACTAAGGGGGGGGGGGGGGGTCCCGCTGGTTGTAAGACAGTAGGAACCCGAACAACTGCCTCTTTGAACTGCTGCCGTCAGGCAAGCGATACCGGAGTCTTATGGCGAGCACAGAAAGACTCAGAAGGAGCTTCTATCCCCAGGCCATCAGGCTGCTAAACGAACAATAATCGCTAAACGAACAATAATCACTATGCAACAACCATCAAATGCACACAGCACACACACCCACACGCACACACTCACTCAAACAAACAACACACTGCAGCACCCACTCTCCACACTTTAGATCACACAAACACACTTACACTTTATATTTATTGATAAAGGATTTGCACTACAACTCGTACACCTACTGTGAATTGTACCTAAACTGCACCTCGTCCATTTATGCCTTGCACTATATAGTATTGTATATTAGTACACTGCACAGTATTGTATATTGTATGGTAACTACGTCTACGAACATTGTACATATGTCTAAACTGAACACTGTGACCTCTTTTTTTACTTCTAATTTTTACTATGTCTTTATTTCATACTTATCTTGTCATGCACAGTCTCTGGAGCGCAACAGTAAGAAGCATTTTGTACAAAAGTATTCTGTACTTCTGTATGACAACTATTAAAGAAACTTGAAACTTGAACTTGAGTAGGAGGGGGGGGGGTTAGAGAAGCCGCTGGCGGTATCCCATCTGGCCGACGATTTCTTGGGAGAATTCAAAGTCTTGAACACGGTGCCCACAGAACCTCGGTCCGCAGATGAATACAGCTGGACCCTCTGGTGGACGGTAGCTGCCGGTCCACAACGGAGAGACGTGAGGCGACCTCACTGGTGTAGAGCGCCGTCTCACCTGGACTCCTCTCCGGGGGGTAGTTCCAACACTCAGCAGTGTTGGCCGTTATCCATGGAATAATCAAAGCACCCAAAGCATAATCCAAGCCGTGGAAGGCTCGCCGTCGTCCGGGTAAAGTAATCCAATGTACAGGTCTCCTCGTCCTGGTCCGGAGCTCCTCGGATGCAAGCACCACTAGTGGTCTGCCCAGCCTGGTTAAGACTCCAGATAACGTCAGGAACGATGGGGGTACTGATAACTTTATAGCTCTAACCGAACGATGCACCATACATAAATAGACTATTATTAGCTTAATAGAATACGTCCAACTCGACGGTATAGTGCCAAACTATGACAATTCAACTATTAATCCACACGATATCTCAATGCCTATTCTGAGGCCAAGTAGGCCTTACTGCACCACACGTGCGTCGTGGGTGAGGCTTTGCGTCTGTTACTCGGTTGGAGGGTAAAGAACTAATGGACTAAAAGAAAGTTCTACTTTACTTGCGCCATATATATATGCGCTGTGAACAAATTGTACCATTCGTATTTCGCCAGACGTATTCCTACGCGGAACCGGGCTTGCCACGACATGTTGGGCGGCACGATTGAACTTGAACCTAGGGGTATGGCTGCTGGCGCCAGGTTCTCGTCCAATGGTAGAATGAAACTATTATGGGCTGTTTAGTAGACTAAAGGGATATTCAGTGCATATTGTACAAGGAATATACAGGGGATATCAAACGATATACAAATACTATTAAATATATATCCATAAATAAATATATATATTCGGTTTAATCTGATCCTTCACAACATACCTGTTGTCTAGTGTTAGTCCCTGTTGTCTAGTGTTAGTCCCTGTTGTCTAGTGTTAGTTCCTGTTGTCTAGTGTTAGTTCCTGTTGTCTAGTGTTAGTCCCTGTTGTCTAGTGTTAGTCTCTGTTATCTAGTGTTAGTCCCTGTTGTCTAGTGTTAGTCTCTGTTGTCTAGTGTTAGTCCCTGTTGTCTAGTGTTAGTCCCTGTTGTCCAGTGTTAGTCCCTGTTGTCTAGTGTTAGTCCCTGTTGTCTAGTGTTAGTCCCTGTTATCTAGTGTTAGTCCCTGTTGTGTAGTGTTAGTTCCTGTTGTCTAGTGTTAGTCCCTGTTATCTAGTGTTAGTCCCTGTTGTGTAGTGTTAGTTCCTGTTGTCTAGTGTTAGTCCCTGTTGTCTAGTGTTAGTCTCTGTTATCCAGTGTTAGTCTCTGTTATCCAGTGTTAGTTAGGGCTGTCGCGGTATGACATTTTCTCACCGCGGTTGTGTGTGTGGCTAATCACCGCGGGATGCGGTGGTACCGCACTTCTATAAAAAATATTTAAAAAAAGTAAATCATTTTTTTATATACCTGTATATATATTTTTTTTTATTATTAACACATTTGGGGCCAGACCCGAGATATCTCGGGTTAACTCGCCATGCGTTGGGCCCCAAACCCGAGAAAAGTCGGTTTTCTATCGTTATTTCTTTGATTCGATATTCCCATTCATAATACATCAAGGGAGCGAGCCTGTCTTATCATTGGGGATGAGTCTGAGATCGCAAACATCCAATACCGCCGCCTTGCGGCTGGTATTGCACATCATTTGAAACCCTCTGGCTTGGCCTGTGTGTCGATCTAAAAAGTCCGGTTCGGGTTTTCCTAGTCGGGCAGGAGTAGCATTTATAACATATGGATTGAGGATAATCAAGCACTCCCGGTTCATGTTCTTTGGAGGATTATGTTGGCAACACGATCGACATCAATACTTGGAATGGCGATCAGATAATTGGAATATTCTTTTTGGAGCTCATCCTAGTCAAGGTAAGGGCTATATCAATCTTGCATTGATCGAAGAATCCCTTCCCTGCGATGTGTGTAATGTACTGTGTAACGTATTCCGTTGGTGACGATCGAAGCATAGAACCCCCCCACCCTTTCATGCATGCATGATGAAACATAATACCGATAATATAGCGTTGATTTCAGATTGATTGTTGATCCAGGCAAGGAAAGTGTTAAGACATGCGAGTTTACCCGCGATCGTGATTAGAAAAAAATTCTAAGGTCGTAGGAGTCCCAAAACTATTTTAAACATGTTTGATAATCTATCCATTTGTCCTTCAACATTCTGAAATGTGATAAAAGTAGATTAGGGTGTTGCCTGCTCCTTTAAGAGTGATGCATTGTGGGATATATACTGTAGGTCTACGCAATCAGCGAATAGTGAGTCACACATCTCTTCTCCAACTTAAAACTAATATTATTTGAGCGAACATTTAACGTTATTATAACACTATTTCAACGTTAGTGAATTTGAATGCACATACATAGCTAGTTAAATATCACAACTTGTGTCATTGTTCATCATTGGGGGAAACTAGCCAATTAGCTAACGTTATAGATAGCGAACGTTAACTAACGTTTGCAAACAAAGCTAACGTTATCCAGTTGACATTACAGATCATAATAGCTAAAGAGATGATAAAGTCCACTATCATAACAAAAGAGATGATTGTGGACTTTAGGAGGTCGGGGGTCAGGGACTACAGCCCCCTCAGCATTGACGGGGCACCGGTTGAGAGAGTGAACAGTTGTAAGTAGCTCGGAGTCCACATATCCGAGGACTTGACATGGACCACACACATTGACAGTGTTATCAAGAAGGCACGGCAACGCCTCTACTTCCTTAGGCGCCTAAGGAAGTTCCAAGTGAGTCAGAAGATCCTTAAGAACTTCTACTCATGCACAATAGAGAGCATCCTGACTGGCAATATCACCTCCTGGTTTGGGAATAGCACCACACAAGACCGGAGCAGACTACAGAGAGTGACCCATTCAGCCGAACGCACAATTGGAGGTGGGCTTCCCACTCTCCAAGATATTTACAACAAGCGTTGCATCGGTAAGGCTAAGAAAATAATCAAAGACTCCAGCCACCCAAACAACTGCCTCTTTGAACTGCTGCGGTCAGGCAAGCGATACCGGAGTCTCATGGCAAGCACAGAGAGACTCAGAAGAAGCTTCTATCCTCAGGCCATCAGGATGCTAAATGACAATAACACTATGTAACAAACCATCAAATACACTCACAGCACACACATCCACACGCACACACTCACTTTAAACAAACAACTCACTGCAGCACCCATTTTACCCACTTTAGACACTTAACACACTTTATATTTATTGGTAAAGAATTTGCACTACAACTCATACCTCATTACACCTTACTGTAAATTGTACCTAAATTGTACCTCATCCCATTTCTGCATTGTACTGTATATTGTATTGTAATTCAGTTACAATACTCTGCATTGTATATTGTATATATGTATATTGAACACTTTTGTCTACGTACTTGACTTCTATTTTATACTTATTATACTTATTTTATACTTATCTATTTTTATCTAGCACAATCTCTGGAGCAAAACAGAAAGAAACATTTTATATAAAAGTATTCTGTATTTTTGTATGACAACTAATAAAGAAACTTGAAACTTGAACTATGATAACGTTAACTAACTAACTAACTCTACTAGAGTAGGGAAACGTTAATGTAGTCCCAAGTGTAGCGGGGATGGTAGAGAGAGAGGCAGCGTTTAATTTGCGTGTAACGTTAGTCAATAACATTAAGAATAGAGAGCTGCAAACGGAAATTAATGCCCAGTCCTTGAGAGAACGGTTTTCTGGTCTACTGTCACCACCTTACAGAGGGAATTACCCCGAAGTTCGGCAAGTTATAACAAGCAAGTTACATGACCGGCACTTCGGCCCGGGAGTGTTAGGAGAACGCTCCCCTGTACTCTACTACGGTTCAGATTAATACAGGAAAAGGTATACATTGGGGGCTCAAGTCCGGGATATGAAAATAAATCCTGATCTGTGAGTTGTAAACTGTATGGAAACATGAAGTTAGCTCATGCTACTGGAAAACGGACGCACCAAGCAAAAGTTAGTCCATGTTGTCTAGTGTTAGTCCCTGTTGTCTAGTGTTAGTCCCTGTTGTCTAGTGTTAGTTACTGTTGTATCTAGTCTAGTGTTAGGCCCTGTTGTCTAATGTTAGTCCATGTTGTCTCGTGTTAGTCCCTGTTGTATAGTGTTACTCTCTGTTATCTAGTGTTAGTCTTTGTTATCTAGTGTTAGTCCCTGTTGTATCTAGTCTAGTGTTAGGCCCTGTTGTCTAGTGTTAGTCCCTGTTCTATAGTGTTAGTTTCTGTTATCTAGTGTTAGTCTCTGTTATCTAGTGTTACTCATTATACCAGGAGCTCAGTCAATCAACTACTAGTTGAATGTCCCTCTTGCTATTTTATAAATGTGTTGTGTTGGTTTTAGCCATTTGTTTAGGTTTGGATCACTGATTGGGCCTTTGACTTGACTTCAGGTTTACCTATATACTTTATACTGAGTAGTAGTAGCAATCGATTTACTTTTAACAGAACAGTATAGATTTAGACCATGAGTTCAGGGTCATTGGGCAGAATTGATGGAGATCCAGTACAGTACAATCTGTTTTTCACCAGCAGATATCTAATGCTCTTCTTTGTGTGGAAATGGCAGAAAATCAATTAGCTGTGCTTGGATTTCTGACACGTTAGTAGTGGATTTTTTTAATTCTCCAATACCATGTAACCCGTTATCGTCAGTCCGTTAATCCTGATATCAGTATGGATGATGCCCTGTAGCGTAGGACCTACAGTTTATGTAAAATCCCAACATCTCTGTCTACTATGCAATAACCACCAAGATGATAAGCTAGTGTAGGTATTTTAAACACCCCCAACACCGCCTGCTATACTGTGTGCAGCTGTGCCTGGATCATCTTTCACATTCAGCACATGATTTGGAATATACCCCAAAAGCTTGGATCGCTGATCTGAAACCAGCCATATGGGGCTGTGACGCTGTGGAACCTCTTGGGCGGCAGTAATAGAGTCATTGGAGATAGGTGATTCCACAGAGATAGGAATTAGTTGCTGGAATTAAATCAAAGTGGATAAACACAGTGTTTATCCGGTATATTTGAATAGAAAACATAGAAAACGTTCAGTCATAGCTGCTGGGGGGAAGAAATAGTGCATCTACATTGTCCTAAAACCTGTGTGACGGCCTTTAGAGAGCACAAATAAACCCCATTGAAAAGTGCCATGAGAGCACTGTATTAGGCCGGATGATGGATTAGGACGGTGCGTGGAGTGTGTGGGTGGAATAGTAGCGAACTGGGAGCTCCTCCAGCGCTGTTGTGCAGCTGAAGGCTACGACCTGACGGATGACATTGAACACCATCAGCGCTTGCTCCGGCGCCCGCCACCCGAACAGCATGTGGTCAAGGTGAATGCTCTGACGAAAAGAGGAGGAGGTGGATATATACGGTGGGAGAGGAGGAGGGGAGGAGGAGGAGGGGCCCATTCTTTTAGCACAGTGAGGCAGAGGCCCTCGCTTATTTATTTACGTTCGGAGACGAGATTAATGGTTGAATGTCAGATTGGCGTGAAATATGTCTCGCTGAGGTATAGGTATAAAATCTGGTGTTGTATAAATGTTTTTAGTTTTGTTCTTAAATTAGATATCTGACATTTGAATACAACATTTAAAAAATTGTATAGACACCTTCTGCGATGCTGGCAGAAATAAATAACAATGAAATATATTATTGACATTATGAGATAATACTGTATAAATCCATTGCTTGCAAAACTGAAACCTCACTGAGGTCGGAATCATCTGTATTTATGAAATGTTGACTAATGAATTGTAGGTAACAGGTCTGTAGGTTATTTTTCTAAATTAATATATAACCTTTTGGCATGAAAATAAATTCTCTTGCAAATGAGTTCAAATGAATAATTCCATGGGGATCGATTATATTCCCATGAATTAGGTTAATAAGGTTAGTGAAAGTGATTTTGTGTGTGATTTTTGTGTGTGTAACATTTGGTAAGGCATAGCTCTTCCACCCGAGGCCTACATTTCTCACGGGAATGACAGGATCAGATATTTGTAGACATTTATTTTTTTATCCACTTTTTCTCCTTATTTTCTATTTTTCTCCCATCCCAATTTCGTGTTTCCAATTCTCCTCTCCCCTGTCGAACGTTGCTCGACTATGCCCCCCACTGGTCGGTTGTAGAGAGGATAGAAGCCTTTCATCACGTGAGGAGGCAGCCTGTCACATCTTTTCGCCTGCCAGCGCGGACTCTCATTGGCGAGGTGTAACGCATGGGAGGCTCACACTACCCTCGCCACTTCCTGTCTCTGCTGTGCAGGCGTCTCCCAACCGACCTGTAGGGGTCGCTGTCCACAACGTCCAATCCCCACCCATCGACTTCCACCCGCTGACTCTGCCAAATGAGCCAGTACGACGGTCGGCCCAAGCCGAAGGCAATGCTGAGACTGGGATTCGATACCGGAGTCTCTTGCATTGGTGACGAGCGCAATGTAGACATTTTCATTAAAAGACAATTTGTATGAAATTGCCAGCAAATGTGTATGGACATGACATAATAGGAACATACTTAAACGCTGTCGTCGAAATACTGTGGTGCATATCTATGAATTTACACCAACCAAATCAAGTGAATGAATCTCAACTAGCCTTTGAGATAAAAAAAATGAGGTAGATACAATTTTTAGAGACTAAAGTACAGAAAAAAGGTACCGTTGGGTACCGGTATCGATTCACAGGTACCGGTACCAGTGGACGGTACCCAACCCTACTAGCAACACCAAAGATCTGCCCCCAACAAGTGGATGACAATGCTCTTGAGAAAATAATAATCAGAGAACTACAATGGGTGCTCATTGGAGCACATTATGTCCATGGCAGGCTGTAGTTGGTAATGCACATACATTTTATGTTGTCTGTTATGAGTCACAAGTGCTTTCATGCAGTTTGTGGTTTTCATTGAGATTGATGTGCCTTTAGCATACACAAGTTGTTTCCAATAGAAAACTAGTGTGGTTATTTCAATGGTGAAATCTTTTTACTGCTCAGTTGCTCAGTTGTTCAAATAGTGAACATAGAGGTGCATTTTGGCATCTGCCATTCTATTTTATATTCATTTATTTTTTGTTATTATTTCTTTTTAGATCTTCAGCACTTTGCCCTCTGGTGTTAAAAAGGTGTACCATGAACTCTCCACAAAAGGGCTACATGAAAGTCAATGGAGAATGCTGGCAATTGGATACTCCAAAAAGACTTCCCATTGCCTGATGTGAAACATATTCCCACACTCTCCTCCTTGTGCCTCTGTAACTTTCTGTGCCAAAGCACAGGTTGGCCCTATAGTTTGCGAGATATTGCACGGACTCACACAAACACCCACACACACAGACACTACCGAATGCATACTGTCCTCGAAGGCTCCGCCTTCCGCTGACATAATAATGAAATTAGTTACTTAAGCCTTCCATTTTTTTTTTTTTTTTTTTTTTCAATTATTATCTTTTATTTGCTTTTAACATTTCATTTACATACAGTTGTAAAATGCAAGTTATAAATATATAAATTACATTTCCTAACTAAACAATTACTAACCCTTCCCCAACCCTTCCTACAGTAGTACAAAAAAAAGAAAAAGAAAAAACTATCAAATGCATGATTTACTTTAAGACTTAAAGCCTTCCATTCTAACCAAGGCAGTGGAGAAGACCCTGCCAAATATGAAAGGGGTGCGGGGGTGTCCCTGCCTCTTGCCATTCTCTGATAGAATGCTGGCCGCTGGGGGGCTGTGCCCTTCAGAATAAGACACAGACTGGCATATTTCTATTGGAGGGGCCTATGTCTTTGTGTGTGTCTTTGTGTGTGTGTGTGTGCATGCATGTTGATGAAGCTTGATGCATGTGCCTGGACTTGTGTGCGTATGTGCATGTGAATGTACCTGTGAGTGTGCTGGCATGCATGTCTGTATGTGCATGTATGTGCCTATACCTATATGAGTCCTGTGTGTGTGTGTGTGTGTGTGTGTGTGTGTGTGTGTGTGTGTGTGTGTGTGTGTGTGTGTGTGTGTGTGTGTGTGTGTGTGTGTGTGTGTGTGTGTGTGTGTGTGTGTGTGTGTGTGTGTGTGTGTAGGTGTGTGTGTGCGTGCGTGCGTGCGTGCGTGCGTGTGTGTGTGTGCAAGTCTGTGTGCACCCGCCCATATAGCATGCCCAAACCTGTATACAAGTGTGTGTGTGTTTGGAGTGGTCCGTGCGCGGCCGTGTCAATGCCTCGTGTGTGTACCCGTAATTGGCCGAGAGTGTGTTTGGGCTGGCAGAGGTCGCGAGGTAATTGTGCTGTGAAATAATGGCTGCCAAATGTGTGTGTGTGTTTGTGCGTGTGTGGGGGGGGGGGTCTCTGTGTGGGTGGGTGTGAGTACTTGAGCACAGGAGGAGTGGTAACCTCTACCTCCACCTGTCCAACGTCTGGCTGTGAACTCATAATCTGGCCTGCCTCGACACCGGCCACCTGCTTGAGAAGCACAGGTTAGGACCGGGCCATTACAGCTATGACTCTATTGCGAAGAGGGCACTCTTTCTGCGGTGGGTGCTATTTTGTTATTTCATTTGAGGAAAATCCTCAAAGAATCAGATTTTCTTCTGTATGATTATATAGACGATTTCAACCTGACTACGTACATATTCTAAATGGACCCAAGTACATTTTCTGTTGCAGTATCAACAGCTGAATACATTTGGGTCCAAGCTGCTCCCTAGCAACGCAGTTCCACTGAAGAGTCATACTGTGTCATAATCCTAATGGACTGCATGGGGATATTTATTTGTACTTCTTTTTTTAATGACATTTACATTTAGTCATTTTGCTGACACTTTTATCCAAAGCGACTTACACATTTTGTACAAATGACGTTATGACTAACGCTAGCTCCTCTTTATTTGCTAGACTCGAGTAATGTGATCGTGTGCACTTGTTTCATCTTGTATTGTCCTCAGGTTTGACGCCCATCTCAGTTCTAAACAACACTGTGACCACAGAGCATGTGTTAATGCTGTAATTTACTACAAATGCATTGTGCATTGTGTTTGAAGCAGTATAATCATCTTGATCATTCCCATAATATCCATGTGATGGTCACTACAAAAAAGTGTACCAAATTGTCACTAATTAACGTGAATAATAATAAAGAAATCTATAATTTATTGGACTGACTGGTTCTAGGGGCCATCATCATAATATTCTCCAGATGGTTGCAGAGAATCAAGATAATCAGATAGAATCTCTCTCTTTCTTTTCTTCTCTCTCTCTCTCTCTCTCTGTCATTTCTCTCTCTCTCTCCCTCTCTCTCTCTCTCTCTCCTCTCTCTCTCTCTCTCTCTCTCTCTCTCTCTCTCTCTCTCTCTCTCTCACTCTCTTTCTGTACCTTATCTCTGTCATTGATCTCTCTATCTGTCTCCATCCTCCTCTCTTCTCCCCCTCTCTCCTTTCTCTGTCTACACCCCCCCCCCCTCTCTCTCTCTCTCTCCCTCTCCCCCCCTCTCTCTCTCACTCTTTCTGTACCTTATCTTTGTTATTTCTCTCTCTCTCTCTCTCTCCCTCTCTCTCTCTCTCTCCTCTCTCTCTCTCTCTCTCTCTCTCTCTCTCTCTCTCTCTCTCTCTCTCTCTCTCTCTCTCTCTCTCTTCTCTCTCTCTCTCTCCCCCCCACTCTCTCTTTATGTGTCTCCACCCCCCCCCCCCTTTCTCTGTCTCTCTCTGCCTGGACCCGGCCATTGTTTCAGTGATCTCACTGCCATACATCATGCTCTAAATATAGCCCTGTGAGCAAATCAATGAGAGAAGGAGAACAGGAGAAGAGAACAGAGCAGAGCAGAGCAGAGCAGAGCAGAGCAGAGCAGAGCAGAGCAGAGCAGAGCAGAGCAGAGCAGATCAGAGCAGAGCAGAGCAGAGCAGAACAGAACAGAACAGAGGAGAACGGAACAGAACATAACAGAACAGAGGAGGAGGAAGAGAAAACACTGTCTCCCCTAATTTTTTCTCCGTCCCGTTTATTCCTGTCACTTCGTCTCGTCCCCTCAATGCGTTCGTCTGTCCGTCTAATCCACAAGTCTCCTCTCCTATCGACTGGGTCTAGAGCACTCGCTGACCTGCATGTGTAAAGGGTGGGATGCCAGACAGCCCCTGGTGTTCCGGTCTCCTGTACCCTTCCACACCATGCCGTCTGTGTGATACGATCCTATTGTACACACCCCCTCTCCTCTCTCTCCCCTCTAAGCCATCTGAATAGGTTGGTGGATGCAAACAGGGCGATCCTGCACGAGAATGACGGTTTCTCTGGGAAATAGCGTCTCCGTAAGTGTAGAGACAGGATATCCTGTTTCTGTCTTAAAAAAAAAATACATGGGAGTTTTTTTCCCTTTCCTTCCACAAACGTTTTGTAAGATTTCTTTTTTTAACTGTATGACTTGTAGTCGTTAAAGAGGTGAATGCGGATTGGATGAAAAGAGAGGAAAAGGTTAACAAGGTGTGGACCAGAGGGCCAATCGGGGAGCGTGGGAAGTGAGTGAAAGTCTGAAATACTAAAAGTGAGTTGAAAGCATGAAACGGATGTAAAAGAGAAAAAGAAGAGGGTGTTTTCCTGAGGGTCACGTCTGAGAGAGATTTTCACCAACCAAATGTCTTTTATAGAGCGTACATTTTCATCTGCGTTGGGCCCTTTCTCCTCCATCACCCGGGCTGAAACGAAGCGATTGTACCGCATGGCTCTCTAAAACGATTTCCCTTATCAAACTCTGTATTGAAAGTGAAATGGAAACCGGGAGATACAAAAAAAAAAAAGTGCATGAGTCATGTTGTAGCGTTTTATTGAATGTGCCGCACCCCCCCCACCCCCCCCCCCCCCCCCCACCCCCCCTCCCTTCTTTCCTTGATTGAGCTCTCTCATTAAGATCGAGGTTAAACACCGAAGGATAATTAGTTCTGAGAGGAAGGAATGAGCTCTGGCTCCGTTATGGTGTCTGTCAAACTAAGCGAACGGTATAAAAGTCGGATGGGCCTAAGAGCGCGGATAGATCACTATAGCGAGTGAGCCGGCGTGAGGAGGAAGTGTTGCCCGGTACTGCTTAGATCTTTCTGCAATAACAAAAGAACAGATCTGCAGAACACGCGGGGCGATTTCAGGCAGTGACTCATGTGTTCCTACTCCCATTATACAGATAGCCTATTTAAACAGATACATACTGCACTCTTCCTCTTAAGGGTCTCAAAAGTGGACCCCGATGATTGTTACTAGACCTTGAACATGCAGTTATTACAACCCTCCAAATTCTTGGACCAAGAGGGCCCTTCAAATAGTATAATTTAATATGTACTTTTTCGGAGCCCTGTCACCCACTAAACACCATACAGTGCATTCTCCATGTTGTGTCTCTGACCTCCAGGGGCCTATAGGCTTCCTTGGGGCGTTGAGAGAAGAGCTGCCTGCTCTAATCTGATTTTAATAAAGGGCTCTGATGAGGAATCGCTCCAAGCCCCCTTTTTCTGTGTCAACGAGTATTTTTTTTACTTGGCATTTGCTCTCACCTCTGAGGCTCGTCTCTTCCAGCCCTCCTTCCCTCCTCCTTTTCCTCTTTTTAGGGATCCGTCTTGCCTTCTTTCTTTCGTTCTTTCTTTCTTTCTTTCTTTCTTTCTTTCGTTCGTTCGTTTCGTTCGTTCGTTCGTTCGTTCGTTCGTTCGTTCGTTCGTTCGTTCGTTCGTTCGTTCGTTCTTTCTTTCTTTCTTTCTTTCTTTCTTTCTTTCTTTCTTTCTTTCTTTCTTTCTTTCTTTCTCTCTTTCTTCTCTCTTTCTCACCCCCCTGCCTAGTCTCCTTATTCCTGGGCTTGCTCTCTGTG
>NC_140175.1:39716893-39739393 GCF_963971535.1 Notolepis coatsorum
AAACATAAATACCCTCTGACTAGATCGTGTGGTTGTCCCCATTTAATAGCATCTGGCTAATGTTAGTAGAGCAGTGACATCTTTATCAGCTGTTTATGTAGCTATAGGTGGTTTATGCAACACAAGGTTAAAAGTGGGAATATTACTCCGGGTTATGAATGCTCATATGGCCTTGAGCAATGCAAATCTGGATCTGTAAACATGAGTACCATATATTGTAAAGCGTTGGAACTGGAGACGCAAGACGAGGCTCTGCCGCGTGACGTTGTGCCGCTCTCAGGTCGCAGCCACTCCGCAGAGACTCTCCCCTGCCTTTGTGAACCTGCACAGTTGTGAGCTGTTACAATGTGCTGTTACAATGTGTGTGGGGGGGGGGGGGGGGGGGGGGGGGGGGGGCTGCAGGGGGTTCCAAGGGGCCCAGAGAAAAACAAGAAATATAAAAATGTCACTATTATCTAATTGGCTATAAGCAGTGTTAATTTAGTCAACGAAAATGATGACAAAATATGGTCGTCAACGAAGCTTTTCCCCCGACGACAACGAGACGAGACGTCACGTTAATGTAGATCATGTGACACTAACGTGACTAAATGATTCATGCAATGTCGTTGACTAAAAACAACGACACAAAATGTAGTTTACAAAATAAAATCTTCCCGAAATCTCTCTTAATTTTAAGACTAGACAAAATAATTATAACTTTTAGAATAATTCATGTTATTATTAGTGCATCATTTCCGTTCCCTATGTGGAGCGCAAGTGCTTTGATTAATTTCCTCACCTGCGTTATTTGTTCTTAGTCAGCATTCTAGATAGCAGTAACTGCACACGGCATGGGTTTAATGGAACGCACGCCCCACTCTTCCCCAAAACAAAACCCCAAGAGGGCGCGCAACTCCACCTAATAATGTCAGCATCAATAATAACATAGTGTAGCACCGAAGAATAGTCAGAGGCGGGGTAAACACTAAACTTCAACGGCAACACTCTGTTTGCTAACTAACAGGAACTCGTTTGCCGACAGGAAAGTAACAAACAATATTGTCAGTGTGGAACCCTTATCCCCAACACATAGTTCCGTGGGTGAATTATGTTGATCCACCACAATAGAACACATTAAATAGCTTACATAAGTCTAACCAGCTAGCACTAACGTCAGCTTTTTTTGTTTAGAAAAAGCTCACGCCAATTTATGAGGCTGTAACTGAGTGGCGAGACTAAACAAAAAAGACGAAAAATAAATGCTCAGACCTAGTTGACCAAAACTTGACTAAATGAAAAATAGATAAAGGTGACTAAATATGATGAAAACAAAAAAGAGCATTTGAGACATGACTAAGACTAAAATAAAAAATAGCTGACGAAATTAACAATGGCTAGTGGCTATACGTTTGCCCAATGACAGAATGAATGTATAAGAATGACTATCCTGTTAATATGTTTCCCTCTCACCCCACTGTCCCACCTCCAGTATAGACAGTTATGGGATAACTAACTCTTCTCAGATGGGGGTCCCTGACACAACATGGGGGTCCGTTGCCTGATGTGTATTAATTTGTGTCCTTGACCCCAAAAACCACTTAATTAAGAACCACTTAATTAGCCAAAATGTTAGCATATCATTAGGGCAATAATGCAAACCATGTCTACAGGACTTGTGCTATTCATGTGCTACCCTGCAGGCTACGCAGGGCCAAGACTGTGTGCTGTAGCCTGTTGTATGTGTCTGAGAGGGCTTGTGTTGGAGGAGACTATTGAGGTCTAGCACCCCTGAACACCTCAGACGCTGTGATCAGGATAAGCGTGGGGGAGGGGGACTGGCTTGACCCGGCTGGCAAGAGAGTAAAGCTCTCCCGCTAACAAGGGAGCTCTCCATCAATCTTCCCTGCTGTACGTGTCTCTCTCTCCTTCCTCCCATTCTCTCCATCCATCCCTCTCTCCCTCCCTCTCCTGTCCAACCCTCCCTCTCCTCTCCATCCCTCTCATCCTATCTCCCTCCCTCCATCCCTCCTTCTCTATCCCTCCCTCTCCTCACCATCCGTACCTCTCCTCTCAGTCCCTCCCTCCCTCTCCTCTCCATCCCTCCCTCTCCTCTCCATCCCTCTCTTCTCCCTCCCTCCCTCTCCTCACCATCCATCCCTCTCCTCTCCATCCCTCCCTCTCCTCTCTGTCCCTCCCTCTCCTCTCCTCTCCCTCCCTCTCCTCTACATCCCTCCCTCTCCTCTACATCCCTCCTCTCCATCACTCCCTCTCCTCTCCATCCCTCCCTCTCCTCTACATCCCTCCTCTCCATCCCTCCCATCCTCTCCCTCCATCTCCTCTCCTCTGTGGTGGCCAGGTAGACCGGTGAAGTCTCTCTAAGCCCCTTAGCAGCCACCCTGCCTCTCACCCTGCACCCTGCCTCTCACCCTGCACCCTGCCTCTCACCCTGCACCCTGCCTCTCACCCTGCACCCTGCCTCTCACCCTGCACCCTGCCTCTCACCCTGCACCCTGCCTCTCACCCTGCACCCTGCCTCTCATCCTGCACCCTGCCTCTCACCCTGCACCCTGCCTCTCACCCTGCACCCTGCCTCTCACCCTGCACCCTGCCTCTCATCCTGCACCCTGCCTCTCACCCTGCACCCTGCCTCTCACCCTGCCTCTCACCCTGCACCCTGCCTCTCACCCTGCCTCTCACCCTGCACCCTGCCTCTCACCCTGCACCCTGCCTCTCACCCTGCCTCTCACCCTGCACCCTGCCTCTCACCCTGCACCCTGCCTCTCACCCTGCCTCTCACCCTGCACCCTGCCTCTCACCCTGCCTCTCACCCTGCACCCTGCCTCTCACCCTGCCTCTCACCCTGCCTCTCACCCTGCACCCTGCCTCTCACCATGCACCCTGCCTCTCACCCTGCCTCTCACCCTGCACCCTGCCTCTCACCCTGCACCCTGCCTCTCACCCTGCCTCTCACCCTGCCTCTCACCCTGCACCCTGCCTCTCACCCTGCCTCTCACCCTGCCTCTCACCCTGCACCCTGCCTCTCACCCTGCACCCTGCCTCTCATCCTGCCTCTCACCCTGCCTCTCACCCTGCACCCTGCCTCTCACCATGCACCCTGCCTCTCACCCTGCCTCTCACCCTGCCTCTCACCCTGCACCCTGCCTCTCACCCTGCCTCTCACCCTGCCTCTCACCCTGCACCCTGCCTCTCACCATGCACCCTGCCTCTCACCCTGCACCCTGCCTCTCACCCTGCACCCTGCCTCTCACCCTGCCTCTCACCCTGCCTCTCACCCTGCACCCTGCCTCTCACCCTGCACCCTGCCTCTCACCCTGCACCCTGCCTCTCACCCTGCACCCTGCCTCTCACCCTGCACCCTGCCTCTCACCCTGCACCCTGCCTCTCACCCTGCCTCTCACCCTGCACCCTGCCTCTCACCCTGCCTCTCACCCTGCACCCTGCCTCTCACCCTGCCTCTCACCCTGCACCCTGCCTCTCACCCTGCCTCTCACCCTGCACCCTGCCTCTCACCCTGCACCCTGCCTCTCACCCTGCCTCTCACCCTGCACCCTGCCTCTCACCCTGCACCCTGCCTCTCACCCTGCACCCTGCCTCTCACCCTGCCTCTCACCCTGCCTCTCACCCTGCACCCTGCCTCTCACCCTGCCTCTCACCCTGCACCCTGCCTCTCACCCTGCCTCTCACCCTGCACCCTGCCTCTCACCCTGCACCCTGCCTCTCACCCTGCCTCTCACCCTGCCTCTCACCCTGCACCCTGCCTCTCACCCTGCACCCTGCCTCTCACCCTGCACCCTGCCTCTCACCATGCACCCTGCCTCTCACCCTGCACCCTGCCTCTCACCCTGCATCCTGCCTCTCACCCTGCCTCTCACCCTGCACCCTGCCTCTCACCCTGCACCCTGCCTCTCACCCTGCAACCTGCCTCTCACCCTGCCTCTCACCCTGCCTCTCACCCTGCACCCTGCCTCTCACCCTGCACCCTGCCTCTCACCCTGCCTCTCACCCTGCACCCTGCCTCTCACCCTGCACCCTGCCTCTCACCCTGCACCCTGCCTCTCACCCTGCACCCTGCCTCTCACCATGCACCCTGCCTCTCACCCTGCACCCTGCCTCTCACCCTGCACCCTGCCTCTCACCCTGCCTCTCACCCTGCACCCTGCCTCTCACCCTGCACCCTGCCTCTCACCCTGCACCCTGCCTCTCACCCTGCCTCTCACCCTGCCTCTCACCCTGCACCCTGCCTCTCACCCTGCACCCTGCCTCTCACCCTGCACCCTGCCTCTCACCCTGCACCCTGCCTCTCACCCTGCACCCTGCCTCTCACCCTGCCTCTCACCCTGCACCCTGCCTCTCACCCTGCCTCTCACCCTGCACCCTGCCTCTCACCCTGCACCCTGCCTCTCACCCTGCCTCTCACCCTGCACCCTGCCTCTCACCCTGCACCCTGCCTCTCACCCTGCACCCTGCCTCTCACCCTGCACCCTGCCTCTCACCATGCACCCTGCCTCTCACCCTGCATCCTGCCTCTCACCCTGCACCCTGCCTCTCACCCTGCACCCTGCCTCTCACCCTGCACCCTGCCTCTCACCCTGCACCCTGCCTCTCACCATGCACCCTGCCTCTCACCCTGCACCCTGCCTCTCACCCTGCACCCTGCCTCTCACCCTGCCTCTCACCCTGCACCCTGCCTCTCACCCTGCACCCTGCCTCTCACCCTGCACCCTGCCTCTCACCATGCACCCTGCCTCTCACCCTGCACCCTGCCTCTCACCCTGCACCCTGCCTCTCACCCTGCCTCTCACCCTGCACCCTGCCTCTCACCCTGCACCCTGCCTCTCACCCTGCACCCTGCCTCTCACCCTGCCTCTCACCCTGCCTCTCACCCTGCACCTGCCTCTCACCCTGCACCCTGCCTCTCACCCTGCACCCTGCCTCTCAAGTCAAGTCAAGTCAAGAGTTTTAATTGTCACGGCATACAGGTATACAATGAAATGCGGGTGGTCTTGCCCGCAACGATGTGCAATACAGTGGTACATATAATAGAATCAAAAGAAGAAACAACATTGTGCAGTAACAGATAGCAGGTAACATGGAGTGACATCTCGGTATCCGTACATAGCTATTCACAGCGCATGTGTGACATGCTAGTTAGCTTTGGTAGTGCAACACACTGTTCCTGTTATTCTAATTTAAAGTGACCTTTCCTTTGGCCATAAGTGTGCGTGTGTGCGACATGAGTGTGTGCCCGCTCATGCCAAAGTGCCAAGTGGCTGCTCGTGTGTGAGCGTGCACAGTGTGCGTGTCGTGTGTGTGTTCATGTGTGCTTGTGTGTGGACAGCTCAATGCTCTGAGCACTCAATGTACATTGTTCATGGCTCTGATGGCCTGGGGGAAGAAGCTGAGCCTAAACCGCTCTGTCCTAGTAGCTGAGATTTGCAGGCGTCTGCCTGACCTCAGCAGCTGAAACAGGCTGTTATTGGGGTGGTGAGGGTCTTTCATTATCCTGCAGGCTCCTGCAATCTCACCCTGCACCCTGCCTCTCACCCTGCACCCTGCCTCTCACCCTGCCTCTCACCCTGCACCCTGCCTCTCACCCTGCCTCTCACCCTGCACCCTGCCTCTCACCCTGCACCCTGCCTCTCACCCTGCCTCTCACCCTGCACCCTGCCTCTCACCCTGCACCCTGCCTCTCACCCTGCACCCTGCCTCTCACCCTGCACCCTGCCTCTCACCCTGCACCCTGCCTCTCACCATGCACCCTGCCTCTCACCCTGCATCCTGCCTCTCACCCTGCACCCTGCCTCTCACCCTGCACCCTGCCTCTCACCCTGCACCCTGCCTCTCACCCTGCACCCTGCCTCTCACCATGCACCCTGCCTCTCACCCTGCATCCTGCCTCTCACCCTGCACCCACTTCTGATGAACTCCTTAAGTGTCCAAGGCTTAACATGGGGGTCAATTGCCATAAAAAAAGAGCCCCTGTTTCCCCCCTTTCTTTGCATCACAGCCTCCCACTCTTTACATGTGAAAGTGATTTATTTCCTGTCTCTATTGTTATTTTTTTTATATTTTTCATCTTTTTATACAGTTTGTTTTGACATTTGACATTTTCGTGTTTGTCGCCGTTCCAGTATTAGGCCATGGTGGTGGCTCCGTGGTTCCGTCCGCAGCCAGTCGGGAGGGTTTGGTCATGAATATTGATTGTTGTTCTCTTTGAATTACACAGCACTTACGCGGATGTTATATTTATATCATTAATGTTGCATGGCAACATTAAAAACATGTGGCTTCTATATCTGGAGATCACAGGGCCTCGCCTCTCGCAGTGAAAGGTGGTTCACTCCTTATGGCAGGGTGCTCTTTTGATGCTGAGCAGCAGGCTAATGTATTTGGTTTGCATGTAAACACAGCTGTTTAAAAAAAGTCTTGATTCCACTTAATAATAATAATAATAATAATAATAATAATAATAATAATAATAATAATAATAATAATAATAATAATAATAATAATAATAATAATAATAACTTTATTTGTATAGCACCTTTAATACAGGGGATTGCAGTTCAACGTGCTTTACATCAGTAATAAATAAGACATAAAATCTGTGTAAAACAAGCAGCAAGAGCAATGCATAAAGTGGGATAAAATAATGCAGATATATTAATCAAATCATTGAGAAAAATAAGTAAAAATAAGTAAAATAATAGCAAGGGTAAAATGAGCAGACATATAAAATCACAGTTTTTCACATTAGGATCTAACATCCCAACAGGCCACCTTGTTTATGGTTTGATTCAGTTTTAGTAGAATGTGAAAGACATGAATGATGAATTCAGCACATAAAGTGCAGACATACTATAAAATCACAGTTTCTTTACAGTGCAATAAAATAGTTCTGGATTAAATCAGTCGTCTTTACCTTCTGTTTGGTATCCACAGTTTAAAACCTGACAGTCTTCCCTCTTGTCTGACACCCACTTTGACCCTTCGAACCTCCCACCCAGGGCAAACCTCCCTCTCAGGGTGCAGTTCCCTCTCTCATGGCGCAGTTCTAGGCCTGGGTCTTACACAGTTTTAAAGCCTGACAGTCTTTCTTGCTTGATACCCACACAGTTTAATACCCGACAGTTTCAAACCTGTAATAAAAGCAATAGACAGAGTAAAATAGAGCAATGCAATAAAAATAATAATACACCAAGACTTGGTCTGTAAAGCATTTCCTGCTCGTTAAGCTAGTAGCATGCTAGCTAATGAGCAGAAATGGGCAGTAGGACAACAAATTGCATCAAAATGTCACAATCCAAAACTACAAGAGGTAATCCACACAAACATGACAAGCGCAAGTGTTTAAATCAACGTTATTAAGCTAAACCTGTCTTGCGGGAGTACCTCTCCCCCCCATGTCACACCAGGACATGCCGTCTAGAAACAGCTTAGCATGGGTGGATGATACGCATACGGGTGGAGGTCACACAGGCTTAACTAGCGGGTGTTATTTAGACAAGTGTCTGACACTCACAGCTCGTTCTGCACTGCGAGTCTACATTATGGGGTGTCATATGAATGACTGTCCACAGTATCTGAGAAGACGATAATATGCACTCAAGATAATTCAGACAACAACAAAAAAGCCACTCTGACCCGCCTGTGTGCACTACCCACTTGACGCCACGCTTCCCCTCCAGAACGATGAGTCAAACACTGTTTTGAAATACCACCCTTCCCTCACTGCTTTGTCGCCAACAATTGAACACAGGCCCCCCTTTTTTCTCTCTTTGGCAGGGACTGCAGGTGCAAAACGTTTGGGGCCAAATTGTCTCACCTTCTTTTAGTTATTTTGATCGGTTCGCGGTCGGTACAGGCACGGGCAGACTCCTGTGTCAAGCTGATGTCATGGCCTGTTGATAGGAAAACATGTAGCTTATTAAAGCCTGAGAGGAGAGGAGAGACAGTGAGTAGAAGAGAGGAGAGACAGTGAGTATAGAGGAGATGAGAGGAGAGGAGAGGAGAGACAGTGAGTAGAAGAGAGGAGAGACAGTGAGTATAGAGGAGATGAGAGGAGAGGAGAGACAGTGAGTAGAAGAGAGGAGAGACAGTGAGTATAGAGGAGATGAGAGGAGAGGAGAGGAGAGACAGTGAGTAGAAGAGAGGAGAGGAGAGACAGTGAGTAGAAGAGAGGAGAGGAGAGACAGTGAGTAGAAGAGAGGAGAGGAGAGAAAGTGAGTAGAAGAGAGGAGAAGAGAGACAGTGAGTAGAAGAGAGGAGAAGAGAGACAGTGAGTAGAAGAGAGGAGAAGAGAGACAGTGAGTATAGAGGAGAGGAGAGACAGTGAGTAGAAGAGAGGAGAAGAGAGACAGTGAGTAGAAGAGAGGAGAGGATAGAAAGTGAGTAGAAGAGAGGAGAAGAGAGACAGTGAGTAGAAGAGAGGAGAGGAGAGACAGTGAGTAGAAGAGAGGAGAGGAGAGACAGTGAGTATAAAGGAGAGACAGTGAGTAGAAGAGAGGAGAGGAGAGACAGTGAGTATAAAGGAGAGACAGTGAGTATAGAGGAGAGGAGAGAAAGTGAGTAGAAGAGAGGAGAGGAGAGAAAGTGAGTAGAAGAGAGGAGAGTAGAGAAAGTGAGTAGAAGAGAGGAGAAGAGAGAAAGTGAGTAGAAGAGAGGAGAGACAGTGAGTAGAAGAGAGGAGAAGAGAGACAGTGAGTAGAAGAGAGGAGAGGAGAGACAGTGAGTATAAAGGAGAGACAGTGAGTAGAAGAGAGGAGAGGAGAGACAGTGAGTATAAAGGAGAGACAGTGAGTATAGAGGAGAGGAGAGAAAGTGAGTAGAAGAGAGGAGAGGAGAGAAAGTGAGTAGAAGAGAGGAGAGTAGAGAAAGTGAGTAGAAGAGAGGAGAAGAGAGAAAGTGAGTAGAAGAGAGGAGAAGAGAGACAGTGAGTAGAAGAGAGGAGAGGAGAGACAGTGAGTATAAAGGAGAGACAGTGAGTAGAAGAGAGGAGAGGAGAGACAGTGAGTATAAAGGAGAGACAGTGAGTATAGAGGAGAGGAGAGAAAGTGAGTAGAAGAGTGGAGAGAAAGTGAGTAGAAGAGAGGAGAGGAGAGAAAGTGAGTAGAAGAGAGGAGAAGAGAGAAAGTGAGTAGAAGAGAGGAGAGACAGTGAGTAGAAGAGAGGAGAAGAGAGACAGTGAGTAGAAGAGAGGAGAGGAGAGACAGTGAGTATAGAGGAGAGGAGAGACAGTGAATATAGAGGAGAGGAGAGACAGTGAATATAGAGGAGAGGAGAGACAGTGAATATAGAGGAGAGGAGAGAGTGAGTATAGAGGAGAGGAGAGACAGTGAATATAGAGGAGAGGAGAGACAGTGAATATAGAGGAGAGGAGAGATAGTGAATATAGAGGAGAGGAGAGACAGTGAATATAGAGGAGAGGAGAGACAGTGAATATAGAGGAGAGGAGAGACAGTGAATATAGAGGAGAGGAGAGAGTGAGTATAGAGGAGAGGAGAGACAGTTAGTATAGAGGAGAGGAGACACAATTCATATAGAGGAGAGGAGAGACAGTGAATATAGAGGAGAGGAGAGATAGTGAGTATAGAGGAGAGGAAAGCATAAAGGTGTGCTTTAGTTTGGATTCTCACAGACTTATTATTTGTTTGTGTTAACTGTGTTTTTGTGTGTCTGCTTTTGTGTCTGCACGTCATGTGCTATCACGTCTGCACGTCATATGCTATCATGTCTGTATGTCATGTGCTACCACGTCTGCACGTCATATGCTATCACGTCTGCATGTCATATGCTATCATGTCTGTATGTCATATGCTATAATGTCTGTATGTCATGTGCTACCACGTCTGCACGTCATATGCTATCATGTCTGTATGTCATATGCTATCATGTCTGTATGTCATATGCTATCATGTCTGTATGTCATATGCTATAACGTCTGCACGTCATATGCTATCATGTCTGTATGTCATATGCTATCATGTCTGTATGTCATATGCTATCATGTCTGTATGTCATGTGCTATAACGTCTGCACGTCATGTGCTCAACGTCTCTGGATTGGGGTGAAAACATATCCAAATGATGGAATATTTGAATGACCGGCCGCCTTCACTGAATCTATGATCAACATTGAACGTTCTGTTGCGTCTTATCCTCATCCAGTCGTCGACCAAAGGAATGTGACTGTTCTGTGTTGCCCTGTACTTTGCTATGAGCTATACTTTATAGCTTTGCTATACTTCAGGTATTTTAAGCCTGGCCCTTTGTCGTGTGGTTAATTGGGAGGCTAGTCATCATTCTCACACAGCAGTCCCAGCAGACAGCTAGAGAGAGAGGAGCTACAGTATATGCTATATGGCTTATATGATCAATATATGCTGTGTGTTGTCCGATGGTGTAGTTTGCAATTTATAGCACATACACTGGTCCAAATATAGTACTAATGTTACAGTCAGAAATGCTAAATTATGTATGTATCACGTTTCCTACATCTATTACTTAAATTGAAGTCTATTCAGGGTCATTTTGGGGGAAGAGCTTGAGTATTCAAATGACTTCCCAACACACCCTCCCTTGACTCGGGCCTCCTATCAGCTTACATTCATTCAGTGACTACAACCAATCACAATATTTCTCTCATCCTCCGATCGTATTTCTCCTCCCACTAATATAAACAGCATTTGATGGCTCTCATCAGCAATCTCAGCTGTCATGTTGCATCCCTCCACCACCACCACTCGATTATCCTCCTTAAATTCTAGTGTTAACTCTTTTGAACAGGAATAAGTGGGGTGTGACAGCACAACCTAGGTCTCCATGACCTTGAATTGACACCATCCTCCGGGTGTATCAGCACAACCCGGGCATCAACAGCCTTGTGCTGATGCCACCCTGCTGTATACAATCCAAACGTCACATAATCCTGCCTCATAAACCTGTCATCATCCTCTCATTCAGTCAGTTGTGAAGCTCGTATTCATGAAATCTTACAAATTCTATGCTGAGCAAGTTTCATGATGCTAGGGGAAATAACCTGAACACAGGATTCCAACGCAAGTCTCCAAAGTATGGGACATTATTTTGAGAGTTTCTAGCAAAGAAATGCAACATCATGACACAGTTTTGACCCAGTCTTGAAATCAATTCCTGCACTGACTTATATTGGAGTCAAAGATAAAAAAAATAATGAGTGAAATATGTCTCAAATTTGAGGGCTAGAAAAGTGTGGAATCTTTCAAATGGAAATAGTGTCAGAATCCTGAAAACTAGGATTGCCTAGTACAGCTGGACACAGCATAAATCCTTGTTTAGAAATATATATATATTTTTTTATGTGTTGGATTATGTGACTTTTTCATCTTCATTCATATTTTTGGACTGTCTTTGACCAGGGATAACATGGATATCATGGCCTGGGCTGAATACTGAATCAGGATCAGCTGAAGGGGTGTTGATTAATTTCTAGGGCTGACCTTCGAAAAAAAAAATTATTCAAAGCTTTGGGCCGAGATTCGATTTTAATTCGAAGCTTCGAGATAAAAAAAAAATAAAAATAATGTTGTGGGACTTGTACAGCACTTTGTTCAACTTTGTCAGTGCTGTAAAGTTTAAACCTTTTTAAATCTTAGACAAACAAAACACTTTGCTTTCATGAAATATTGTAAGCCGTCATTTGAGGCTTTATAAAAGCAGCACAATGAACACAAATCTGTCAGTGCAGAGTCCGACCTCATCTTAAATAACAAACAGCATTGCTTGTTGTAGTTAACAAAGAGAGGAGAGTTGATTTTGCAACAAAAAAAATTATTTAAATTTTTTTATAATCAAATTTTATTTTCATATTCGAATCCCATGCCCATCGAACGAAGCTTCAAAGTATTTAAGACAGCCCTATTAATTTCACATACTGTGTGGCTTTGACATAATAGCCTTCTCACAGTTATAAATTAATGAGCTGTCAGTTGTGTCCTACTCCCTACAATGCAATGGCAAATGATATAAGCTTAGCCTACTCAGACTGGAAATGCAATATAAGATGACCGAAATCAAACCTCATTTATAGCACGATGCACTGTCACAATGTTTCCACCTATTGAATGCAATGCACTAGGGCTGACCCCTATTAGTCGATTAGTCGACTAATCGGTCGAAAGGAGCCGTAGTCGACTGGCCCACCTCTTAGTCGAATATAATACAAAATTATAATAATAATAATAATATTTATAATATTTTTTTATTATTATTATTTTTTATCATTCTTTCCAAAAGAAAAGAGGCCTAGAAGCGTGGCTAACGCTAATGGCACGCATACCAGAGGCTAACTGCCTACGAAAACAGGCACAGAGGCACTGAAAGAGCATGCTTTTGCTGGACCAATTGCATGCTTTTGCAGAGGACAAGAAGCCTTCAGTCGACTCCTTTAGACATTAAGCAGCACCCCCCACAGCCCAAATGGAATGATACAAAAATGTAATTATTATTATTATTTATTTTTATTAAAAAAAATATATATATATATATATTATTTTTAGTCTACCAATAGTTGACTAACGGCAAATTTTGGCCAATCATAGTCGACTATCCAAATCCTTAGTCGGGGACAGCCCTACAATGCACATTGATCGGCGCAGCCATGACCCTCTCGCATCAGCTGATCTAGCAGCTAAGGTTAGCAGGCAACTGATGTATCGACTGCTCTGATTTGATTTATGCATGTACAGTAAAACTACTCTGTCATATCTTAGTCTTTCATCAACATTGAGCTGGTAAAGCACTGGTGTTTGCAGCAGTATTTATTTAGCTTGACATGACCACAAAGTGTAAACAACTTCAGGTAAACAAATGAATCGTGTCTGAACATTTCCGAGTTATGCAGTGATATAATTGTCAGAAAAGTTTCAGTTTAAGTTTAAGTTTAAGTTTAAGTTTCTTTAATAGTTGTCATACAGAAGTACAGAATACTTTCATACAAAATGCTTCTTACTGTTACGCTCCAGAGACTGTGCTAGACAAGATAGTATCAAATAACATAGTATAGCATGTAATTTAGAAGTAGAAAATGAGGTCACAGTGTTCAGTATAGACATATGTACAATGTTCGATGCAGAATAGACGTAACTGAGTTACCATATAATATACAATACTATGCAGTGTACTAATGTACAATACTATATAGTGCAAAGCAGAAATGGGATGAAAATGGGGGACCCTGATGGAAACAAGACAAACGTCTTTCTCAGGTCTGCATCCCCTTAACAATTGTATGTATTGAGCCGTACTGTATTGTACCCATTCTGCAATCTGTTAAATAAAGTTTTCATTCATTCATTCATTCATGAGGTACAATTTAGGTACAATTTACAGTAAGGTGTACGAGTTGTAGTGCAATCCTTCATCAATAAATATAAAGTGTGGGGAGTGGGTGCTACAGTGTGTTTGTTTAAAGTGAGTGTGTGCTATAAAGTGTGTGGAGTGGGTGCTACAGTGTGTTTGTTTAAAGTGAGTGTGTGCGTGTGGATGTGTGTGCTATGTGCGTTTGATGGTTGTTGTTGTGTAGTGTTCATTGTTCGTTTAGCAGCCTGATGGCCTGGGGATAGAAGCTTCTTCTGAGTCTTTCTGTGCTCGCCTTGAGACTCCGGTATCGCTTGCCTGACCGCAGCAGTTCAAAGAGGCAGTTGTTCGGGTGACTGGAGTCTTTAATGATTCTCTTAGCCTTGCCCCTGCACCGCTTGTTGTAAATGTTCTGGAGGGTGGGGAGCCCCCCTCCAATTGTGCGTTCGGCTGAACGTGTCACTCTTTGTAGTCTGCTTCGGTCTTGTGCAGTGCTATTCCCAAACCAGGAGGTGATGTTGCCAGTCAGGATGCTCTTTATTGTACATGAGTAGAAGTTCTTAAGGATCTTCTGACTGACTTGGAACTTCCTTAGGCGCCTGAGGAAGTAGAGGCGTTGTCGTGCCTTCTTCACAACACTGTCAATGTGTGTGGTCCATGTCAAGTCCTCGGATATGTAGGCTCCGAGGTACTTAAAGCTGTTGACTCTCTCAACCGGTGCCCCGTCGATGCTGAGGGGGCTGTAGTCCTTGACCCCCGACCTCCTGAAGTCCACAATCATCTCCTTTGTTTTGCTGACGTTCAGGGAGAGGCTGTTTTCCTGGCACCATCCCGCCAGGACCTTGACCTCTTCCAGGTAGGCCCTCTCGTCGTTGGCAGAGATCAGGCCCACCACCACTGTGTCGTCAGCAAATTTGATGATTGTATTGCTACTCCGCTGAGCCACACAGTCGTGTGTGTACAGGGAGTAGAGGAGGGGACTCAGAACACAGCCCTGGGGGGCCCCTATGTTGAGGGTGATGGATGAGGAGGTGCAGTTGCCTGCTCTCACCATATAAAAGGAAACAGACAATAATACACAAGAACCTGTGGTATGTCATGAATATAGCCACGGCTGTGATGCGCCCGCAGCCACGAGAGCGAAGCTCTCTCACATAATCGAGTGGCGTAGGCATCACAGAGTGGCAATATTCATGACATACCACAGGTTCTCGTGTATTATTGTCTGTTTCCTTTTCTGATAATTATATCACTGCATAATCTGAAATGGATTATTAATATATTGCTGTTAGAACAGTTAGATCATCCATTCAACAGGAAGCGTTTTGTGACTGATCTCAAAATGAGATTAGATTAAAATGTATTATACAGCACGTACAATACACCATCCAACCAGATTGGATAAATAAATGCTCCAGAAATAAATATGAGTGGAGAAAGGCTTATGTCAAGCAGCCTCAGCGCGCGCGCACACACACACACACACACACACACACACACACACACACACACACACACACACACACACACACACACACACACACACACACACACACACACACACACACACACACACGCACACACACACACACACACACACACACACACTGTATACGTGCAAAATGAAGCGTTCCAGCAAAGTAGGCTTCTATTATTCGAATGACTTGTTTTATTGGGTATCATAGTAGTAAGTGCTACTGTAGAACATGACATATTAGCATGACATCTCATATATTAATGCCAATACTGAACAACTGCGCAATTGGCTCTTGACAAGTGTAAACTATGGATTAGTCAGTCACAGTCAACGTCGGACCCTTTAGCTCAACTGGTTAGTGCGGCTGCCTGTGGTCACAGGTTCAAATCTCTCGGTTACACAAGTTAAATTTTTTTTTAAATCATTTATGCATTAATCTTTAATTTTTTTTGGAGCATTTATCTATTCACTCTGGTTGGATGGTGTATTGTACTTGTGCTGTATAATGGTGTATTGTACTTGTGCTGTATAATGGTGTATTGTACTTGTGCTGTATAATGACAATACATTTGAATCTAATCTAATTTTGAGATCAGTCGCAAATCGCTTCCTGTTGAATGGATCAGCATGGTGCAGATGCCATGCCGAACCTCTGCTGTTTTGCACATCTCATTCGCTATAAGGAGCTGGCGGGGCGTGTCTGTATCCAAATTACAGTAATTGAACGGGAACGCGCATTTCACTTTAAGAATGAGTGGGATTCAGGCTAGTAGAATGCACAGAGAGGAAATTGGTATCGTATCTTCTTGTCTAACTCTGGAGAAGACGGTAAGTGCATTTCCTTTCAGTTTATTTTCTGGTTGCGCTAACATGAACACCAGAAAGGCACTATGGAACGCGGCAAGTTTATAATAAAATAAAGATATAATAAAATAAGTGCACACACACAGAGATTGAAAAGGCATGACCAGAGGCTTCTTCTTTTATTTATTTTTTTATTGATATTTTTGCACAAATCTTTCCAATATTCACAAGACATCTTTCCACAGCATAATATGCAACATCCAAGATTTGTCTTTTTCTTTTTTTTCGTAACATCATACAAAACATACAAAAGACTCAACAAACACATTAACAACTGACATGGAAATTAAAAAAGCACGTACAAAAAAAAAACATTACTATACATTGTGCATATATATCCCTGATGCACATACGTTACATGTAGACCGATCTACCAGGTATGTGCTGCATCTTCTATCGGGATGCCATCTTTCTCCATAGTGCATGTGAGAGGATGCGTCTCAAATATATGTAGGTGTGCGTGAGAACATGTATGAATGTGTGTCTCAGATATGTGTATGTGGGTACGTGTCTCACGTAAGTGTGTGTGTATGTCTCATACCTGTGTGTGTGTGCATCTCTCAGGTATGTGACTGTAATCCTACCTTCTGTGTGTGTCTCGTATCCATGTGCGTCTCTGCCACCTGTGTGAGTGTATATCTCAGGTGTGTGCGTCTCAGCTATGTATGTGTGTGTCCCCTATGTATGTGTATATCCCCTATATGTGTAAGTGAGAGCTTATGCTTCAAATATGTGTATAAGTACGTGTGTGTATGCCTGTTCCCTACAAGTGAGTATATGCGTGTATGTGTGCCTCTGGCATGTATATCTCAGCCTTGTGCATATGAGTGTGTGTAATTCAGTTATGTACACATACGAGTATGTGTGTCCTAGACATGCGTATGCGGCTAGATATGCACATGTGAGAGTGTGATAGAGAAAGTGGCCATTCCATAGATACACCATCCGGACATACAATCTATGCATATACTAGGGATGCCCCGATCACGTTTTTTGCCACCGATACCGATCACCGATCGTCGTGAGCCATATCGGCCGATACCGATCCGATACCGATCGTTTTTGATTAAAAGAAATTAAATTTTATTTTATATAAAAAAAAGAATTATAATTTTTTTTTATAAAACATATATATTATATAATTAGATTTGTACTTGTATTATCTGCGAGACATCGCCACCACGCAACAAGCTCCACTGTCTGTGTGTACTCTAGTAGCCTCCAGCTACGGCCAGGATTCTCCGGAGCTGCAGCTGGACCTATACTCGAGTAGGCTCGAGCTACGGCCAGGATTCTCCGGCGCTGCACCTGGACCCTATTGGTATAACGTTACTTAACTGTGCTCAGCAAGCCCTCAGCTCGAATACGCATCGAATCAGTGTTATAAGACATTGATATCAGGAGCTATCTGTAGCTACTGCTAGCCGGATATATAACGTTAATACAATGCCTCAGTGAATTATTTAGTTCAATGGGACATTTCGTTTTGAACAGTGAACTAACTTGCGCTAACGCGAGCTAACAGGTATCATACACGTCTCTAATAGACTTGCTGGAGCGTTTGTTGATGTCAGGAGCTATCGGTAGCTGGCCGGCTAGATACCGTTCGGTTAGACAATGCCTCATCATGTATTAAACTAAAAGTGAATAGTTGACTGGGTCATTTTGTAACGGTAGCTAAGCTAACGTTAGCTCAGGGAGACGCCGTCCTCCCGTGTCCCGTCTCACTAGACTAGACCCGTGTTTACATGCGCGCGGGAGGGGCTGGAGGGATGAGCAGACGCCGCACAGCTCCCGGTGTCTGAGACTGAACTCAGCGACAGCGAGTGAGATCGTTTTGACGATCGGCGAAAATAAAGCATTATCACCGATCACCGATCGCATATTTATACTGATTATCGGCCGATAACGCGATCGGGGCATCCCTAGCATATACATATATAATACAATATAAAGTATAGGTACCATCAGGTCAGATCCCATTTTTCACATTCATCTTTGATAATACTGAAACCCCACCTTAATCATTCGTCCCCAGACCGTTCAGTCAGGTGTAGAAAACTGTCCCATACCTCAGCAAAGATATCCTCTCTCCCCGCGACTCTATATGTTACCCTTTCATATGATGCTGTCCGGAACATTAGTTCCATCCATTCTTTAAAAGTAATATCAATGGGTGATTTCCAATGTCGTAAGGCAATTCTACACCCTGATATCATGGCCATTCTATACCACATTCCCTGGTATTTAGGCAGTTTAATCTCTTTCGGTACTATACCCAAAACACATGCCATTGGGGAGTTATTCACCTTTACATTCAAAACTTTACTTAGGAACATCACAATTTGATCCCACATTTTCCGGACTTTCTCACATTCGTATAACATATGTAGTAAAGTGCCTGTCTCCTTCTCACATCTCCAGCAGATGTCACTGTCCCTTAATTTTAGTCTGGCCAGTTTACTAGGCGTCCAATAGCTTCTGTTTAAAACTTTGTAAAAGATAAGTTGTGATTGTGCCTCCCGCGAGAATTTACCCCATTTGGACACCAGCTTTTCCCATATTTCCTCAGTAATATCCTCATGTACATTGTTCTCCCAGCTCAACCTCAGACCCGCCAACTTGGGTGCATTGTGTTCCCTTATAACATCATAGAATCTTGACGCACCGCCTTTCCTACACCATCCTTTATAAAATATTTCTTGAATTGCAGTAATCGGGCCACATTTTGGCCCTCCCACTGATGATGATATACAATGTCTAATCTGTAGGAATTTATAGAAGTTTTTATTATCTATACCAAAGTCCTTTCTAATATCCTCAAAAGGTAATATCCCATCTTCCCCGGCTATATCACCTAGTACATGTATCCCCCTTTTAATCCAGTCATCCCATATGACTGATTTCTTACCAATCTTTAGTTTTTTATTATACCATATAGAGGCTCTTGTAGTTAGATATGGGCTATCACTAGTCAACCTGTGCGACTGATTCCAAGTTTCCCTGGCAAACGCCATTAGAGGGTTCTTAAAAGGTATAGGTATGTCTGATTGTGTCAGGAAGGATTCCAGAGATGAGGGATATACCATTTCGTCCTCCATCTTGACCCAAGCAGGTGCCTCCTCAGTCGAGTGATTCAATTTGGAGAGCTGGGAGAGTGAGAACGCGTAGTGATACCAGTCTAGCTTAGGCAGGGATAAGCCGCCATCTTCCTTTGCTGCATACATTTTGGCCCGACCAAATAGTGGCCTTTTGCCCCCCCACAAATATACATTAATTACCTTGTCATACTGTTTGAGTAACTGAGTCTGGAGAGTCAACTGCAGCATATACAGGATATAATTTAATTTGGGAGCCAATATAATTTTTACTAAGTTTATCTTCCCAAGGAGGGACATATTCATCTTGGCCCAATTCTGGGTCAGAGCACTAACGTGTTCGATTATAGGGGCAATATTGGCTTGTACTATCTCTTTCAGACCTGGGATCAGCTTTATTCCTAGATATACCAACCCTGACGGCATCCACCTGTATTGCCATCCCCTCCTAATAGCAGGGGGACAGCACTTAGAGAGAGGCATTGCTTCTGACTTGCTCCAGTTGATTGTGTATCCAGATATTTCCGAGAAGGACTCGATAACAGTTCCAATGACCCCAGCTGCTGTTTGGGGATTGCTGGATACCAATAAGATATCATCCGCATATAAAAATAGTTTATGTTCCACCTGTCCCGCTATTACCCCTTTGATGTCTTGATTAGTCCTTAGTGCGATAGCAAGTGGTTCGAGGAAAAGCGCGAACATTTGGGGAGAAAGCGGAGAACCTTGTCTCGTCCCCCGTCCTAGATTAAAGGGCGAGGATACGATCCCGTTAGTCAAGACAGAGGCCATCGGATTTGTGTACAACAGCTTTACCCACCCAGTAAACGATGGTCCGAATCCGAAGCGCTCTAGCGTGTGAAATAAGAATGCAAATTCCACCTTATCAAAGGCCTTTTCGGCGTCCAATGAGAAGGCCACTGTAGGCTCTACATCATTCCTAACCTTCCACATTATGTGTAGGAGTCTGCTAATATTATCAGCTGAGTTATCAGCTGAGTTTCTCCCCTTCACAAAGCCCACTTGGTCTGAGTGTACCAAACTTGGTAGTACATCTTCTATTCTATTTGCTAGTATTTTTGCTAATACTTTTTCTTCCAAATTGCTCAGGGATATAGGCCTATAGTTCCCACAGTATTGAGGGTCTTTGCCCTTTTTCTGTAGTAACGTAATAGTGGCCGATCTCAAGCTAGTGGGCAAGCTCCCTTTTAACAGTGAATCTTGATATACTTTCAATAATCTTGGAGAAATTATATCACTGAATTGTTTGTAGAAATCGGGAGTAAACCCATCGTCTCCTGGCGCTTTACCTAATTTAAGGCTATTGATTGCCGCGTGTATTAGACCTCCCCCTCCATTGACTTCATTTGTTGTTTCGATAACGATGGTAATTCAATCTTGTTGAAGAACGCGTCCATTTTTACCTGATCCACCGCCGCCTGTGGGGTATATAAATCCTGGTAAAAGCACCTGAAAACATTGTTAATTTCCTTTTTGTCTGTAATAATTTTGTCATCCTTATTATAAATTGAGGATATAATATTTTGATTTTGCATTTGTTTAACCCGATTCGCTAGTATTTTACCCGCTCTCTCCCCTTGTTCATAATATCTCTGGTTGGTCCTAAATAAAGCATATTCAGCCTTTTTTTGGTATATGTTGTTCAATTCATATTTGGATTTGTTCAGATTTCTCCACGTTTCTGGGTCTGGTCTCTGACTGTGCTGTTTCGAGAGTGCTTTAATTTCTTTGTCCAATGCTGTCATTTTTTGTTTCTCTGCCCTTTTTAGTATTGCACTGTATTGTATGAGTCGTCCTCTCATGTATGCTTTACATGTGTCCCACATTATGCCACTATCATCTATTGACCCTTCATTAAGTTCCCAGAATTCCTTAAATATAGTTCTAATGTATGCACATGACACTTCATCATTCAACATTAGGTTATTGAATCGCCATCTCAGAGACCGTTGCCCCTCCTCTATGGATGTGATTACCAAATCAACTGGAGCATGATCAGATATTACAATGTTCCCTATCCTACTATCTGCTACTTGTTCTACCAGTGCGCTAGAGATCAGGAAATAGTCTATTCTAGAGTATGAGGCATGTGGGTGAGAGTAAAACGTGTAGTCTCTTTCCTGTGGGTTCAGAACCCTCCATATATCCACTAGACCCAATTCCTCTACCAGTACACCGACCGCAAGTCTCCCTGCGTTGTCAGCGGTCCTGGGTTGAGATGATTTGTCCAGCAAGGTGCTTCCAACCAGGTTGAAGTCCCCCCCTATGATTACGTTGCTATTCCCTATCTTCCTAATCACCTCACAAACTTCATGAAAAAAATCTGAGGACGACACGTTGGGCGCATATATATTAGCTAATGTAGTTCTCTGTCCCTCCAAATCAGCATCCAATATAACCCATCTCCCCTCATCATGCAAGAAACTGTTGTGCACCTTAACGTCTATGTTTTTTCTCACTAATATTGCCACCCCCCTCTTCCTAGAAGAGAACGTACTATAGAATATTTGTCCCACCCAATCCCTCTTAAGCTTGGCCGACTCTTCCTCATTCAGGTGTGATTCTTGAATTATTGCAATATCCGTCTTTTTTTGTTTCAAGAACGTCAGTACTTTTTTTCTCTTAATGGGATGATGTCTGATGATGTCTGATGATGACGTCTATATTCCACGATACTATTTTAATCAGCCCTATATCCCTTGTAATGTATCTCCCCTGTGCAATCCAGCACGTAATGCTTCTATGTCTGGGGCGCTATATACCATATTTCCATATCTAGGACCTGAGACTGTGATGATATATATACAACAGCATAGTATATGATGAAATAAAAAGGAACATATAAAAACATAAATACATTTCCCCCCCCCACATTTACCAAAGCTACGTTCGATAGGACCCCAGATAGAACAATTGTACCGAGGGTGAGATCGATACTCACCCGTGCACTTTGGTCCCCCTCGTCTAACAGAGGAGTGCATTTGGCACAAGGCAGGTTGCCCAAAACTGTGCCCCTACTATTTTGTATACCCTAATGTAACGTATGGCTCACACTGTAGTCTATATATAGTGTGATCAACTCAACTGAACTTGTCAAGATGGTGATGTTTTTTCTCTTCCAACAATTAACATTTGTATATCCCCTAGATATATATTGGTACATTGTAATGTCTATGTCATAGCCATATTGGACTGTGGTTCATTTCGTCATCCCTTTTTTATCTATCCAGGATATTTCCCCTCCCACGCTTTTAGCATATTTTCCTATTCAGTGCCCTCTATTTTCACTTCAAGTTTTTTTTTATATACATATATATATATTGGCACTTTGCAATGTTTGTTACTCTACGCCGATGCCCCTGCGACTTATCTGTATCCATGTGCTTCTTGATCGTTATCTTAACTGTCCGCCTCCGACTGTCCCTGTCTGAATCCCTGGAGTTTCTCCCGGTACCCGTGATGTTCATTGCTCTGCTGTGCGGGGCCTCCATTCTCCGTCGCCTGTATGTCGCCTCCCGGTCCCCGTTGTCTTCCCACTGTCTGCCAGGTAGACAGCCGCAGTTAGGGATGTCCGATATTATCGGCCGACCGATATTATCGGCCGATATCGGCAGTAAAATGTGATATCGGAAAATATTGGTATCGGTTTAAAAACAAAAAAAAACAATAACAATATTTGTTATATATATATCCAGTGAAATTA
>NC_140175.1:39744393-39748132 GCF_963971535.1 Notolepis coatsorum
TGTGTGTGTGTGTGTGTGTCCGTGCGTGCGTGCGTGCGTGCGTGTGTGTGTGTGTGTGTGTGTGTGTGTGTGTGTGTGTGTGTGTGTGTGTGTGTGTGTGTGTGTGGTGTGTGTGTGTGTGTGTGTGTGGGTGTGTATGTGTGTGTGTGTGTGTGATGTACAGCTGTGCCTGTGAAACAAATCCCTCCTTACACATGGTGGAGTGGCTGGCTCTCCTCTGAGAATTACAGAGACACCTCCACTGTATACTCTCTCTCTCTCTCTCTCTCTCTCTCTCTCTCTCTCTCTCTCTCTCTCTCTCTCTCTCTCTCGCTCTGTCTCTTATCCCATTATTCCTACCATTGTCTTCTCCTGTGTTCTCCCATTATCCTTTGACAGTAACGGTAGATAGACCAAGGCGTCATTTTGTAACAGCTTTGTTGAAGTGAAAGCCGTGTGGTTACAGGTCCTGGACTTCCTAAATGTTATATGTAGTCTTAGCTTAGTCGTTTTTAGATTACATTTACAAAACACAAAGGAGTTCTGAGCATTTATTCCTAGAAAGGCCTTAGAGGTCATTATGACCCCATAAGTTATAGATGGTGTGTCATCCCACTTGTTACAAAACCACTCTGCTCCAGCTGTCTGTTGACGAACATTCATTTCCAGTCCCTTTCTTTTCTCCTTTTAGACTAACTACATAAAGAACAGATCCGCCTAGATTTTCTAAAACCAAGGGATAAATATCACATATTAGTTAACTGAATGATCTCAATAGGTGGTTTCACTGCTCTACTGTACAAAGGCAACATTAACTGCACAAGTTGTGAACCCTATTATATTAGAGCCTTATACTATCTACCATGGCATCAATACATTTGATTGGACAGGATATTTCGTCACCCCAGGTATTTTCTAAAGTAGATAAGGTATTGTTGGTACTGTGCTATAAATAGTAGACAGTATATAATATCTTCTGTAGTATAAATAGTAGACAGTATATAATATCTCCTGTAGATTAAATACTAGACCATATGTAATATCTCCTGTAGTATAAATAGTAGACCGTATGTAATATCTCCTGTAGTATAAATAGTAGACCGTATGTAATATCTCCTGTAGTATAAATAGTAGACAGTATATAATATCTCCTGTAGTATAATAGTAGACAGTATAAAATTCTCCTGTAGTATAAATACTAGACCATATGTAATATCTCCTGTAGTATAAATAGTAGACCGTATGTAATATCTCCTGTAGTATAAATAGTAGACCGTATGTAGTATCTCCTGTAGTATAAATAGTAGACAGTATGTAATTCTCCTGTAGTATAAATAGTAGACCGTATGTAATATCTCTGTAGTATAAATAGTAGACATATATATCCTGTAGTATAAATAGTAGACAGTATATATATCTCCTGTAGTATAAAAGTAGACAGTATATAATATCTCCTGATGTATATAAATAGTAGACAGTATATAATATCTCCTGTAGTATAAATAGTAGACAGTATGTTAAGTCACGGTAGCTGGTTGGCTCAAATGCACAACACGAGGAGGCAGCATAATGTTTAACCCCGTAGGGCATTTATTACTGTGTAGAGGGGGGGGGGGGGGGGGGGGGGGGGGGGGGGGGGGGGGGCAACAGGTGCGTGTGTCTGGGTGTTTTAGCCTGGGACGGTAGTGGGCGGTGGGGATTGCTGGAGGTAGTGGGATATGATAAAACAGCATAATGTGAGAAAGGTAGAGATACTTGGCAGGCCATTCTAGGGAAGATCTGACGCTGAATGAATGGAGAACCATGCTTCTTGTAGGCAGAGTGGTAGAGTGGGAGCAGGTGTGGAATCTCCATCCATCAGCGTAACTCATCTCACCTGTGCTATTACTGCTGAAGTGCAGGGGGGTGTGTGAGACAGGTATGGAGGGTTGAGCTGAAGTGCAGGGGGTATGTGGAGGTGAAGCCATAACAAATAATGTACTGTAGCAGCCTATGATGAAATCTCTGTCTTCCAACATGGCTGCCTGTAACAACATGGTAACCATTGTTTTGCACATGGTGTTATGTGCAAAACAATGGTTGCTATATGCTGACATATGAGAAATATATCAAGAAAACATAATAAAATGTTTACTGAATCTTGTAAACAAGTCACAGTAGAATAGTAATATCATGCCTTTCCAGTGTTGTACCTACTCTACTACTACACATAATTCAGTATTTTCTTTTGAAAGTGGTTACCAATGGTTACAGGCATTAGAATTGTTGGCCTGGTGTTTCTTATTACCTATCCTAACATAACACATTTTTTTTTATATGTATTTATTATGGAAATTCTATGCCAATGTGAGCAGTCAGAATGACTGCTGGCCATTCTAATAGTTATGGAATTGATTGATTGATTGATTGATTGAAAACTGTATTAACAGATTGCAGAATGGGTACATACAGTACAGCTCAATACACACAATTGTTAAGGGGATGCAGACCAGAGAAAGACTTTCGTCTTGTTTACATCAGGGTCCCCCATTTTCAATTAATCAGGACTATATGACATACATGACATACAGATAGACAGTACTGCTACATCTATACATTTATGACTTACCAGATTGCAAATACAGTACTGTTTGTGATACAAAAAGAGTCCAGAAAAGAGAGTATATACACATTATTATACATTTGACGTAAAAACTGTACATTGGAGGGGGTTGGGTAGGTGGGGTGGGGTTGGGTGGGTGGGGGGGGCTGTACATTGGAGGTGGTTGGGTGGTGGGGGTGGGGGGGGGGGAACACTGTACACCTGTACAAGCAAAACTATACATTGGAAATATTGACAAAACCATGCTTGGTCATGGTTGGGGGTGGGGGGGGGGGGGAACACTGTACACCTGTACAAGCAAAACTGTACATTGGAATATTGACAAAACCATGCTTGGTCATTTACTGTACATTGGAGGGGGTTGGGTTAGGACATTTACAGGGGCCAGTTTCGAATTGCAGTCTCCCGTAGGTGTTCTTTGAGAGTGGTTTTGAAAGTGGGTAGTGATTCACATTCCTTTACAGCTTTGGGTAGGGCGTTCCACATTGATGTGACATAATTGCGAAACGTGTTTAGTCCTTGTTTGAGCCGAATCTGGGTTTAACATGATTTGTGGAGCTCCCTCTGGTGTTGTGATCGTGGTATTCACTGACCTTTGGAAGTATTTTGACATGTACATGGGTACCTTGGTTGTGTAGTGTATCTTGTAGACCAGGCCCATTGCAAGTTGCTGTACTCTGTCGTCTACTCTAAGCCATCCTAGGTTGTCAAAGTAGGCAGGGGTGAGGTGGGTTCTAGGAGTAAGGTCAAGCAGTAGTCTGACCAGTTTGTTTTGAGATGTTTGTAATTGAGTTTTTAGCGCCTTTGAGGTGCTTTGGTACCATGAGGTGCAAGCATAGTCGTAGTACCCTTGAATGAGTGCTCCTGCCAGAGTCTTCAGGGTATTCTTGTTTATCAGAGAGGAGATCCGGTACAAGAATCAAGTTCGTTGGTTGACTTTTTTATTTATTACATTGGATGCCATTTTGTCACAGGAAAGATTAGCCTCTAGGATGGAACCCAGGTAGGTAATTTCATCTTTCCTTGTGACAATATGGTCACCCACTGTAACTGAGAAGCCGTCGGTCTTGCTGAGTTTGTTATTTGAACCGAAGAGAATGGACTCCGTTTTGCCCATGTGTAATGATAGTTGTTATCAGCGAGCCATATGCAGATTTT
>NC_140175.1:39748332-39803332 GCF_963971535.1 Notolepis coatsorum
CAAGTGCATGACAGTATGGTTAGTTAGGGTTAGATAATTTTTTTTTCTTTTCTTTTTTAATTCAGATAATGGTTGAAGAAGTGCGTCTTTAGTCGACGGCGAAAGATTGGACGTGTTTCGGCTGTCCTAACTGGGGTGGGTAGTTCATTCCACCATTTAGCTCATGTTAGCTAGTTATGTTAGCTAGTTTTCAATACATGTGCTTGAAGCAGTCTAGTACACTGCATACAGGAGGGGATTTGGCATTTCTCACGGGTTGTATTGGGCACCGTCAGCACCGGGAATCGAGCCAGCAACCTTCTGACTACCAGTCAGCCACCGCACAAACAAAGCTACCGGCCTACCGCATGTATCCAGGCCCGGGTTGGCCCGGGAGAGTCGGGACAGTTCCCCATGGCCTGCTCGCCTGATTCGGCCTGCAGTCATGGCCTGTGATCAAAGCACAGCACCAAAATAAATGTGTTCAGTCCAAACCACATGTAGACTACAAGTGTTGTGTGTAGACTATTGTGTGTAGGCTACAAGTGTTGTGTGTAGACTGTGTTGTGTGTAGACTATTGTGTGTAGGCTACAAGTGTTGTGTGTAGACTACAAGTGTTGTGTGTAGACTATTGTGTGTAGGCTACAAGTGTTGTGTGTAGACTATTGTGTGTAGGCTACAAGTGTTGTGTGTAGACTACAAGTGTTGTGTGTAGACTATTGTGTGTAGGCTACAAGTGTTGTGTGTAGACTACAAGTGTTGTGTGTAGACTATAAGTGTTGTGTTGTGTGTAGACTATTGTGTGTAGACTACAAGTGTTGTGTGTAGACTATAAGTGTTGTGTGTAGACTATTGTGTGTAGACTATAAGTGTTGTGTGTAGACTACAAGTGTTGTGTGTAGACTACAAGTGTTGTGTGTAGACTATTGTGTGTAGACTATAAGTGTTGTGTGTAGACTACAAGTGTTGTGTGTAGACTACAAGTGTTGTGTGTAGGCTTAGGCTACAAGTGTTGTGTTGTGTGTAGACTACAAGTGTTGTGTGTAAACTATTGTGTGTAGACTATAAGTGTTGTGTGTAAACTATTGTGTGTAGACTATAAGTGTTGTGTGTAAACTATTGTGTGTAGACTATAAGTGTTGTGTGTAGACTACAAGTGTTGTGTGTAGACTATTGTGTGTAGACTACAAGTGTTGTGTGTAGACTACAAGTGTTGTGTGTAGACTATTGTGTGTAGACTATAAGTGTTGTGTGTAGACTACAAGTGTTGTGTGTAGACTACATGTGTTGTGTAAGTGTTGTGTGTAGACTACAAGTGTTGTGTAAGTGTTGTGTGTAGACTACATGTGTTGTGTAAGTGTTGTGTGTAGACTACATGTGTTGTGTAAGTGTTGTGTGTAGACTACAAGTGTTGTGTGAGTGTTGTGTGTAGACTACAAGTGTTGTGTGTAGACTATTGTGTGTAGACTACAAGTGTTGTGTGTAGACTACAAGTGTTGTGTGTAGACTACAAGTGTTGTGTAAGTGTTGTGTGTAGACTACAAGTGTTGTGTGTAGACTATTGTGTGTAGACTACAAGTGTTGTGTGTAGACTACAAGTGTTGTGTGTAGACTACAAGTGTTGTGTAAGTGTTGTGTGTGTAGACTACAAGGCAGACCTGCAGACTGAATTTGTTTATCAATTAAGTGTGGCCCGCTACCTCTCCTCATGCCACAACTCAACTGGCCCTCAGTACAAATCAAACGCACCTGACCCTACTGCACAGCAGCGCCTTCTCGATCGTAGGCGCCAGCGTTCCCTGCTGCTGCACATGCATCATGTTTTCATCATAAAAATGCACCAACCCTGTTTTTATGGACCACTGGAGGAGCTGCCCGAGGATATTCAGTCTAAACTTGTACTTGGTTAAATCTTTTATTTGCTTTCACGTTCACCTTTAAATATTTTGTCAGTCAACCTATTCCTGTAGTCCCACTTATCTTGTGTCATTAAAGGTGCACTATGCAGTTTGGGGAGAGAAACCTGTTTACAACTGCAGAGCCTGCTATTAGTTTTGAAAATGTTCTATTATACATAGCTATCTATCTATCTATCTAATCACACATCAGAATACAATCATTTGGAGGCACTGCGTGAACCAAAAGTAAGCCTAGAAAATTTGAATAGTCAATATATCTGTAGGCTATAAGAAATAAAAGCAAAATCAAATAAAATGCTGACATTGGTGAAACGGTAAGTTCTCAGGTAACTTCCACCGTTCCAACAGTGTTCCAAGGAGCCAGGGACTGAGCAGTTATTCAGTAATGAAAATAGACCATACAGTATATAACATCTTCACATATCTCTCCCAAAACGACATTTAACCTACTGTATAATATAGCACGCATCCTGATCCAACATTATCAAGTGAATTAGTGCAAATTCAGTATTGTTAGTTAGTTAGAAACTGTCACATACCTACTCTGAAATGACAACCATGGAGAGTATCTGTATTGTGTGAGACAAGTGAAAGCTATGGCAGAGAGAGAGAGAGAAATGTGGAGGTGAGTGAAATGTGTTTTGTGTGTGTGTGTGTGTGTGTGCATCAAAGAGGGGGAGCCAGGCTACAGACCTCATCCCAGTAAGATGTAACAGAGTAATAGCCCAAAACTCATTCCTGTATTCAGCAGCAGTGCTGTGGAATAGCCTACCAATGGAGTTGAAGTCCATAAGCCCCTTCTCCACTTTTAAATCATCTATAAAGAGGTGGATCATGAGTAGCAGAAGCTGGGAGTAGATAACAAAGGGATTATATTATGTGTCTTTCCTTTTGTTCTTTTGTTGTTTGTAAAATGGAATACTACTGTATTTATGCATGTATTAATAGTATTGAATAGTTGATCAATTGATTGTAAGTTGTCTGCAATATGTCATCATCAAACAAAGAGCATCTCTTACAAGCAATGGCCATTTGGGTTTTCAGACGTTTTGCATCCAAAATTACAGGGATTTGCATGGCTAGCTATATTATACCAGGTAGAACATTTAAATACAAATATGCAAATCGCAACAGTGCGCAAATAAGGTGGGAGGAGGAAACACAATGCAAACAAATTACATACAAAAACGTTATATGTCCTTTCCTGTCTAATAATACAACAAACTAGGTTAGACCACCCAAATCTGTGTTCTTATTTAACTATAGTGTACTGTAGCACTAATAGTTTTAGCATTTTCCATTCACATACATGAAACAGTTAGCATTAGCTTAAACATTTGGCTATAAACTGTCAAATCTATCAAATGGACCCTACTTGGTTAGAAATGTATTTATTAATTTATTTAACCTTTATTTAATCAGGCAGGTAAATTAAGAACAAATTCGCACTTAATATGATGGCCTAGCGAGAGGACAAAAAGGCACCTGGAAAAGTAACAGTGAAAGGAGACAAAGTTATTGTGGTTTCTTTTTACCTCCCAGAGTAAGAAGCTATGTGTTTTAGCATTTTCCATTCACTTACATGAAATGGTTAGCATTAGGTTTAATTATTAAGATAATTGTAAATTATAAGAGTAAATACAGATTTTGGTGCTGTACCTCAGTGTGCTAGCTATCTTAACACGTTAGCTTTCAACCCATGTCAGGCTAATTTTTTTTCTCAATCTAGCTAAAAGCAAAGAAAAATGCAGTGCATTGTTTTCCCATGGGGGAGATGATTGAAGTGTTATGAAGTCAGCTTGGAGAGATCGCAGATAGCACCAAGTGGGTGGGGACACCATTGGCTCACCAAATGCAGTGAGTGATTTATTTTTATTGGTTCACAGAATTAATTAGGAATTTTCATAATAAATGTCAAGGCATAACCACACCCAATATCAGGAAAGTTTACCAAAACTAAAATGACAATATTTAGAATTTGGATTGAAACTAATTAATAATACTTTTTAGATCTTTACTATTATATATATAAAACCATAAATTGCATAGTTAGAAGGCTGGATTTGAGTTTCCAGTGGCTTTAAAGGAACAACTCAAAACTGACTATATGATTATGGTTTGCAGCTCAGGCTGTGGTGTGTGTGTGTGTGTGTGTGTGTGTGTGTGTGTGTGTGTGTGTGTGTGTGTGTGTGTGTGTGTGTGTGTGTGTGTGTGTGTGTGTGTGTGTGTGTGTGTGTGTGTGTGTGTGTGTGTGTGTGTGTGTGTGCGTGCGTGCGTGCGTGCGTGCGTGTGTGTGCTTGCATGCGTGCGTGTGTGCGTGCGTATGTGTGTATTTTTCATGTATGTGTGGTGGCCTGGCCTGGGTGGGGTATAACTCCCAGCCTGAATTATTGTCCCAGTCTGGCCCTGCCTCTATCTGTTCATATACATATTTTGTGTACATACGTCTATGCATCTAGATATGTGTGTATGTGTATTCCTCCATGTGTGTCTGTGTTTTGTACATAATATGCATGAATGTGTTTATGCATGCACATGTACATATGCTATATTTCATACTGGCTGTGTGTCTTGCTTCCTATTGGACTACTCCATGTGCCTATTGGCGACCCTGCTGAAAGACAGTGCACCTATGACTGACCAGGACCACGCCCCCCACTGCTTGCATATAAGCAGGTGTGGTTGCCGCTAATCTCCCTTCTGCTTCTTTTACACTGACAAGTTTACACGTTTGCAGTTTGCTCATACGCATCTCATGACGCTTATTCTTCATTCTCATTGCCTACCACATTGTCCTTGTGCAGGCAGTTCCACAATCACACTCAAACAGTGCCTATCATGTGTAGGCAGCCCCACAGTTGCAATCAAGCACATTATCTTGAGCAGGCAGTAGGACAATCACTCTCATATGCCGACACAGTCGGATTCTGGCCAGGTTTACACCGCCTCAATGCTGGCAGAGCTGCCCACTTTTCCAGTCTCAGCGCAGCCTCAGCTCACCACAACTCAGGCGGTCCTGGGTCTCTCTCCTTGGGACTCGCATGTAGTTCACCCTATACAGTTCTAATGCAGACTACACACATTATTTCTGTCTCTTGCCACACACAGCCAATAGGCCTCAATCAGGTCCTCCCTCCTGTTAATGTCAATAGAGGCTCAGCATCTCTTGTGACGTCATGCGGCTCACACTCAGACCTTTGAGGAAACAGTTTTCCAAGAAAATGGTGCACTACACCATAGCCTGTGTGATTCCTGTGCCCACTATGATGCGGTCAGCAGGGTTCCCCCACATTTTAAAGGGGGGCCGGCCAGGTGCCTCTTTGTCGACCGGGAAATCAAGCGCTGACGATCAATGCTCCTCTGGGAAAACCTCTGCCTGGTGCCACCATGCAGCACCCAAGAAGCACAAGTGAGAATTGTTCACACAGTTAACCTCTTAAAGGAAAACTTCAACATTTTTGGATATTAGCTTATTTAACATCTTCCCTGGAGTTAGACAAGAAGATACATATCTTTTTTGTCTCTCTGCATGCATTAGGCTTAGGGAACGCCCGCACCGTTAGCGTAGCTTAGCTTCATCACTGGAAGTGGGTCAGACCAATGGCACAATCCGCAAGTCTCTACGACAAACGGTTCAAGAGATACACTGAGGGGGTGTGGCCTAATGGGGCGTGGTCTAAGGATCGGGGGAGTGGTCAACATCGACCAATGAAAGGTGGTCAACATCGACCAATGGCACAATCCGCAAGTCTCTACGACAAACGGTTCAAGAGATACACTGAGGGGGTGTGGCCTAAGGGGGCGTGGTCTAAGGATCGCGGGAGTGGTCAACATTACCCTGAAGTTATTATTAATTTACATATACCTATATATATTTTTTTTTTAAATTATTATTATTATTTCTTTTTTATTATAAATGTTTTCCTCTGTAAAAAAAATTCCAGTGAATTTTTTTTTCTTCAAAAATGGCCAAAATTGACAGCTCTGAGCAGGCCTGCACTGCAGTAATGCCTGCAGTAATTATTCGTGCAGAATAACTGCACAGGTTGACCCAGGGTTAAATAAATAATAAATAATAGCCAATCAAAATAGGCTATTAATGTCATCTAAGCACGGTCTGTGCATTTAAACTCTTGCCATTGAATGGAGGATTGAATGATTGACAGCCCTTGACATCCAATACACAGAGGTTGAATGATTGGCAGCCTTGCAAATCCAATCAGAGTATGGCTCCTACGACTGCAGCTCTGTAGCTACACGGCTGATTCTCCCCTCGCGGGATTGATTGATTGAAAATGTTATTAACAGAGCACTGAGAGCAGCCACGTTCGAAACCTCTATATTAGTGTATCTAACATTTAGCACTTTAATAGCGGGACATTTACTGAGGACCAGCACAACACACATGTGGATATTATGATTTAACAAGTCTATCTGTCCAGGAGGATGACAACATTATTGCAGGTACTGTAAGCATAAGCAGGCAGCCTAGCAGTTTCTAGCTTGGATGCTAATAACTACTAACGTTATCACGCTAGCTTGGATGCTAAACGGAATTAAGCTGGTCATGGTTCATGGTGAGCTGTTTGTGTTATAACAAGACAGCAAATTAATGAATGAATGAAAACTTTATTTGGGTGAATCACTTGGGTGACTGTCTGAGTGACCACCTGTCGGGAGTCGGAGTCCCGAAAATGGAACGTGTGTCACGCATCAACAGAACAATGTTTAGTGGATTTCGACAGCATCCTCACGCAAATGAAGGATCGATTAGATCACAAAAGACTGCTGTTTGTTGCATTGCTGGATTTGCAACTGCAGAGGAGGTCATTGAACGTTTCATCAGAAAAGAGCAAAGAATGGATTTCATTTACAAGGAGCGACAGGGACAATATTTCCTCCTAAGAAGTAACGTTGTCAATGGTGAGTGAAATTCTTTTTTTTTATATTTAGTAGCTGTGTGGGGCGGGTTTGTGTTGATTATGATTTAATTGGCTCACCTACTGTGAATTGTACCTAAATTGCACCTCGTCCCATTTCTCCATTTCTGCCTTGCACTATATAGTATTGTATATTAGTACACTGCACAGTATTGTATATTGTATGGTAACTACGTCTATTCTGCATCGAACATTGTACATATGTCTAAACTGAACACTGTGACCTCTTTTTTTTACTTCTAATTTTACTATGTTTTTATTTCATACTTATCTTGTCTTGCACAGTCTCTGGAGCGCAACAGTAAGAAGCATTTTGTACAAAAGTATTCTGTACTTCTGTATGACAACTATTAAAGAAACTTGAAACTTGAAACTTGTATTATCTCTCTGCGTTGGTATGCGTTCTGCCTTTCTGTGGTATAACGAGCGATTTCTTTTGGTCCGCCGTGGCCCCCTCCCTCCCTCCTCCTCCTCCCTCCACCTCCTCTCTCTCCTCCCTCTCTCCTCCCCTCCTCCTCCTCTCCTCCTCTCCTCTCCTCTCCTCTCCTCTCCCTCTCCTCTCCTCTCCTCTCCTCTCCTTAATCAGAGTTTCCAACGCTATAGGTCTATATGACAAGCGTTGTACTCTTAAACAGTAATGTATATTTGTAGATCTGGTATGTCATAAATGTCTGGATGTAGCAGTACTGTCTATATCTCTGTATGTCATATATAGATGTAGCAGTACTGTCTATCTGTATGTCATGTTATGATGAATTGAAAATGGGGGACCCTGATGTAAACAAGACGAAAGTCTTTCTCTGGTCTGCATCCCCTTAACAATTGTGTGTATTGAGCCGTACTGTATTGTACCCATTCTGCAATCTATAAAGTTTTCATTCATTCATTCATTCATTCATTCATTCATTCATTCATTCATTCATTCATTGTCCTTGTGTTACATAAAATCCATCTGTGGCCTCGTGCAGAGGAAGGTGGTAAATACATGTTAAGATATTCCAATGTACAGTTTTGCATACCATTGACTCAGAATGGTCTGTTTTATTGAAATCGTCACAGCAGTATAGTTTGTTTATACTTCAGAAGTATGATATTTAAACATGGTCCCCAAAATGAATGGAAGCGAATGAGGAGCCTGACACCTGGGAGGAATGGGGGTGTTGCAGTGTTCGGGATGTTTAAAAAATATAATTTAATATATAATATAATATAATATAATAATTTGTGCTTCACCTAAAAATTTGGTCAGCAGCCTCCACTAGATTGAAGTTATTATGGATACCATGACTGTGGTAAGTTTTAAGGGGCTAGCGTTACACAATAAATTAGTTATAATAATACCACAAGTGTGGATTCACTCGCCCAAACCCTGTAGCCATGCATCGCAGTCACGGAAGGGGCTAACTAGGTCGATAGTCCAGCAATGTTATGTCCTATTCATCAATCTCACAATATTCGCTAACGTTAGACAAATGGAATACAACCTTCCATCTAAAAACATAAATGAAAGCTTACCACAGTCATAGTAGCCATAATATGAAATGAAAATGTAAACAAACACTGGCCTCACGTTAGAAAGTAGCACTGGTGACGTGAAATCACTGAGCCTCCTGGTACACTGGCATCACAGTAGCACTGAAAGGTAGGCTACAGACAGCTCAGAACAAATTAGTTAGAATGATTTTAAAACTCCATCCCAGGACTCACCTTACACAGACACATTTTAACAGCCTCAAATGGCTCAGGGTTGAGGAGAGGGTCTCTCAAATAAAACTCAACATAACACATAGGATACTCGGGAATACTGTCCCTCAGTACCTCAGTGGATATTTTAACATGGTAAGGGATGTACACGGACACGCCACCAGGGGGAGCCCTACAGACATCGTCCCAGTGAGATGCAATAGGAAAATTGGCCAAAACGCATTCCTATATTCAGCAGCAGTACAATGGAATAGCCTACCAATGGAGTTGAAGACCATAAGCCCCTTCTCCACTTTTAAATTAGCTATAAAGAGGTGGATCATAAGTAGCAGAAGCTGGGAGTAGTGAAAAAAGGGTTTTAATATGTGTTGTTCCTTTTTTATTCTTTTATTGTCTATAAAATGGAATATTATTGTATGTATTTTTTTGTTTTTATACCACACATCCTGACATACAGACACTACAAACACCCACGTCCACACACCAGTACATAAATCCACTGACACCAATGATGAAGGACCACAATGGAAACAAGCCTATGGCTTTATTGTGTTTTTTATGAAATCCTATTGGTAAATGGAGAAAATGTATACCTGTTTTCATATTGTGATCCAATGTATATGTGTGATTTTTCCATTCTAAACCAATAAACTATTCAATTCAATTCAATTCAAAAGCCTAGAGAGGAGTGGTTCCGAGTATATCTGCTTAGAAAACGTAAATGTCGAATTAAATTATTTTTTATTTCTCCACGTGGTAAATACACAGGTCACAACATGTTTACAGGAACGTTTTGGAGTTGTATTTGGAGTGTATTTCGTGACTGTAGGGGACTGTAGGGAACTTCAGGGTAAAGGTCTGACCCACTTCCAGTGATGAAACTTAGCTACGCTAACAGTGCAGGCGTTCCCTAAGCTTAATGCATGCAGAGAGACAAAAAAGGTATGTATCTTCTTGTCTAACTCCAGGGAAGATGTTAAATAAGCTAATTTCCCAAAATGTTGGAGTTTTCCTTTAAGCATTGGACAGCCTGATGTAGGGCTGCACAATTTTGGGAAATAATCTAATTGCAATTTTTCTGACAGATATTGCGATTGCGATTAAATTTGCGCTTATGATAGAAGAAAAAGAAAAAGAAAATTGCGATTTTTATTTTTTTGCGATTTGATAATTGCATCATTCTAAATCGCGATTTCGATTTAAAATCGATTAATCGTGCAGCCCTAGCCTGATGGTGGGCCGTCATGCACTCGCACGCACGTCGCGGCACTTTGCCCTCGTCTGATGGCTCTGGGCTACGTTTTCGCCGATCAACCAATACATTGTTGGAAAGTTGAATTTGCCGCCTTTCGATCGTCACCACACTCAACCTATTGCGTGATTCCATTCTCGAGTTACAAGACGAAACATCCGGTGAGCGTCATTTGACAAGCCGTTCGTCCAGTTGTGAGCGGTCCTGAACTGACCAGTCACCACTGATGGCAAAAGTTATTGACCACCGTTGTAGCCAAGGAGCCTCTGCTCCAAAAGCGATCCCAGATGGCGGTTGAGAGTGGGGGAAGGTGACACAAGAAGACGAAGAAGTCCATTGTTTTGACGAGAGCTTCTGAATGAATGCGAGTGGATGGCCATTTTGGATAATCATGCCGAATTTTTACTGGTGCACACATTACAAAAACCTTTGTAAAACATTCATTTTCCGTTGGATTTTCATAAACTTTGGACCTGTACTACATAAGACTTCAGGCTATGGAACCATTATGTTTTCCAGCTCCTACATCTCAGCTGGAATTTAACCTGTTAAGCTGTAGCCCTATTTTCCGAAATTCCGCCTAAAGGTACATGCCCAAGTAAATGGAAGATTGCTCCACTTCTACAAGTTACATTTGCATGTTCTTGGTATCTAGGAACATCTAGGGACCTGGGGGTATGTATTCCCAGTCAGAAATATTGTGTCTGTTACTAGGCTTGAGTATATTGTGATGAAACAAAGGAGAATAGAATAGAATAGAAAATAGTTTTTTGCATCTTTGCAGAGTGAATAGCACCATGAAAACATGAGGTTCTTTTGATTACGCTCACTGAGCTCATTCAGCACCTTCTTGAGATCAAGTGTACAAAAAATCTAAGCAAATGAAAAGGGAAGATGATTAAACAGAAGGATTGGTAGTAGGGATGCCCCGATCACCACCGATACCGATCACCGATCGTCGTGAGCCATAATAATAATGCAGGACCTGTTGCAGAGGTCTTTATTCGGCATGCAACGACACTCAATGTTTTTAGTGGTACACACAGCGGTTAGTTTTTAGCACTCACACCGGAACACACACGCATGCATTGTCTCTTTAGGATCGCAGATGCGATTGGTCTCTGCGATTAACCCATCCCGTCGTCCTTCCCCCCCAAGGGCAGCCGGGAGCAAACAGGCGTCAACGTGAGCCGCGCCAGGGGACCAATCCAAGTGCTCCTGTCCGTCTTCGTCAAGGACGCCACAGCGTTAGCGATCTGTTGTTGTGCATGTTTTTCCATTGGGTTTATCTTATCGGGGGGGAAACCCTTGCGAGCACGGGGAGAACATGCAAACTCCACACAGAAAGGCCTGGGAGATACCCCACCTGGGTACCTGGCATCATGGAAACCTGGTCCCCAAGCGGGAATCGAACCCTGGACCTTCTTGCTGTGAGGTGACAGTGTTAACCACTACACCACCGTGCCGCCATATCGGCCGATACCGATCCGATACCGATCGGTTTTGATTAAAAGAAATAAAAATGTATTTTATATAAAAAAATAAAATTATATAAATATTATATAATTAGACTTGTACTTGTATTATCTGCGAGACATCGCCACCACGCAACAAGCTCCACTGTCTGTGTGTACTCTAGTAGCCTCCAGCTACGGCCAGGATTCTACGGAGCTGCAGCTGGACCTATACTCGAGTAGCCTCGAGCTACGGCCAGGATTCTCCGGCGCTGCACCTGGACCCTATTGGTATAACGTTACTTAACTGTGCTCAGCAAGCCCTCAGCTCGAATACGCATCGAATCAGTGTTATAAGACATTGATATCAGGAGCTATCTGTAGCTACTGCTAGCCGGCTATATAACGTTAATACAACGCCTCAGTGAATTATTTAGTTCAATGGGACATTTCGTTTTGAACAGTGAACTAACTTGCGCTAATGCGAGCTAACAGGTATCATACACGTCTCTACTATACTTGCTGGAGCGTTTGTTGATGTCAGGAGCTATCGGTAGCTGGCCGGCTAGATACCGTTCGGTTAGACAATGCCTCATCATGTATTAAACTAAAAGTGAATAGTTGACTGGGTCATTTTGTAACGGTAGCTAAGCTAACGTTAGCTCAGGGAGACGCCGTCCTCCCGTGTCCCGTCTCACTAGACCCGTGTTTACATGCGTGCGGGAGGGGCTGGAGGGATGAGCAGACGCCGCACCACCCGGTGTCTGAGACAGAACTCAGCGACAGCGAGTGAGATCGGGTTTGACGATCGGCGAAAATAAAGCATTATCACCGATCACCGATCGCATATTTATACTGATTATCGGCCGATAACAATCGGTGGCCGATCGATCGGGGCATCCCTAATTGGTAGATACAGTAATAACTTATAATCCATTTTAATTAGGGATGCTCGATATTGGCTTTTTTACCGATACTGTTACAAAGGGTCAGATTAAACCGAATATATATATTTATTTATGGATATATATTGAATAGTATTTGTATGTCGTTTGATATCCCTTGTATATTCCTTGTACATATACACTGAATATCCCTTTATTCTACTACAGCCCATAATAGTTCATTCTCTCATTGGACAAGAACCTGGCGCCAGCAGACAGGCCCCCTTGAGTCAAGTTCAATGGTGCCGACGAACATGCCCTTACTAGCCCCAGCTCCGCGCAGGAATACGGCTACCGAAAGCAGAGCGGCACTACTTATCCCCAGTACATATAAATATGGCGCGGCGAATACAGAACTTCTTTTTCAGTTCCTTTCAGTTCGAGTTGGAGTTCAGTCTTGTTCAGTTCAGTTACCAAGTAAAGCCTCACCCACTACGCAACGTGGGCAGAGTAGGGCTCGTATTGCCCCAAATAGAGTCGTGTTTATCCTACTACGTTTGTTCAACGTATCGTTCGCTCCTTACTAGTAAAAGCCTTCATTACGAGTCAAAGACCACGTGAAGTGAGTAATTGTGCGTCTACATAGAGCACTTATTGCCGCGTGCTAATAGGATAGTAACGTCAAGTTCAACCGTGGACCACCGCGCACCGGAGGATTTACACCCCGCCAGCAGAGCCTTTCCGGCAGGATTATTATTCTTCATTCTTCACCAAGCTGCTGGAGCAGAGAACCGTCTACACCCACTGCTGTGGGATCTACACATGCCCGTGAGGACATCACTCGAGCCCGTCTCAAGGAGAGACTCCACGGCTTCATCTGCGCGGCGCGCACACTGGGACCAGCTGCCCTTTCATCCGCTGCTGCAGGGAGTAATATACCTCTGCAGGTGCCTTGCTGAAGCCCTGTGGAACCATTGACTTGCATAGAGCATTGCCTCCCCCTGCTGGCTTACAACCGGTAGTAACCTCCCTACCATTATTCCCTAGATAATTCCTAATATTCAGTATTGACTTGCCTACGCACATTCTTTGCCTTATAAGCGCATCCAAATTGATCTAAGTAATGTAATAAATATTCTAAACGAGTATTTGTGTGGAAACCGTTTCATTGTGGAAGTGTTCTCATCTGATATACTTGTGTACAGTATGGCCAGTAATGTACAATAAGACGGTAGTGGTTTAATGATACCAATACTTGATTAATACAGTCAGGGAATTGTACCCCTCAGTTACAGATACCGATATACCGATATTGTCCAACTCTTAATTTCCGATACCGATATCAACCGATATCAACCGATACCGATATATGCAGCCCCCCCCCCAAAACTGAATAATTTCAGGTAATTAACATTACATATCTCTTGTCGTGGAATTAACACAACATTATGCATACTTTTGACAATAAATAAAATCAGAATCTGTTCTTACTTGCTTGCCTGGGTAAATAAAGGTTAAATAAATGTAAAAAAAAAAAAAAAAAAACTATACCGATATTTTCCGATATCACATTTTAATGCCAATATCGGACATCCCTAATTTTGATTATAAATTCATATTTGATCTTGACCTTATTATATGGCCAAATCATACATCTATGGATAGGGAAAAAGCTCCTCTTTCCAATGGCAGTGTTAAATCTGGATTTAGTCATTTTCTCACGGTTTTACAATAAAAGAGATATAATTAGCATGTTTCCGATAATAATTAGCGTAATATTAATATAATATTAATATTGACATGGCCGATGACGAACACTCCACAAACGGTTCTCCTAAGCTAGATCGCCCGCAGCGCAGACGGCAGCCACCTCCCTATCTAGAGGCATACGCTGTCAGTCCAATACCTAGCTTTAAAGGGAAATTAGATACGGATAAAATAACTAAAGCGGATAGTAAAATTATGTCCGACCCTAGCAACCAGGCTACCCCGCCAACAGAGGCCCTAGTGGGTTCTAATGTAACTGACCAAGCTCACGGTGGGGACCAGGAGGGAACTGACACGACTTTATCCCCCGACAACGCCGACGAGGTAGTCCCCGGAGCGCTCCAGGATAAAGAAAGCCCTCCCGGGATGGAACCCGACCCACCACAAGAAGAGACGCGCACCCAGGAGATGGATCTCCTCGGTACGCAACAGGAGAACGGGTCTCCAACAAGTACTGCCGGGAGCCGATCGCCCCGAACGGCGTCTTCCCCCAGCCCGGCGGACAAGATGCTGGCGCAAGCACTCATCGCCACCCTGGCAGCCTCTACCGAACGCGATCGACTTCAAGCGCAACAGACGCGCGAGCGCGAACATTTTGCAGGCGAGCGAGAGCGCTTCCAGGCGCAACAAAGGAGTGAAGACGACCGCATAAGACTGGAGACCAGACGCCTCCAGACAGAAGAGAACATTGAGAGAAGCCGCGCCGATGCACAGCACGCCGCCGCCAATGCACAGCGCGACGTCGCACATGCCCAGCGCGACGCCGCCAACGCACAGCGCGACGCTGCCCAGGCCAGCGCCAATGCGCAGCGCGACGTTGCCAATGCCCAGCGCGAAGCAGCGCGCGACGCAGCCCATGCCCAGCGCGAGGCAGAGCGCGACCGGCTGCAGGCGGAGCTGATGGACAAACTGGTTGCCATGGCGACACCCCCTCACTCCACACGGAGCTCTCAGAGATCGTCAAGACATGGGTCTAGGACACATTCCCCTACCCGACGAAGCGACCCGGGACCCCGCCAACAGGAGGATCCTGTCCACGTCTCCGAACCCCCTCCCCGGCCGGTCCATACGAGACCCAGCAACCGGGAAGAACCGGACCACGCCGAGAAACTGAACAGAAGACTCCAGGTCCTAGCAGAGGGAGAGGAGGAGGAAGAGGAGGAATGTCAAGCCGACCAGCAGCAACGTACTCTGGCCCAGGAGGCCCAGTACAGCCCCGACCAGAAGCAACGTACTCTGGACCAGGAGGTCCAGTACAGCCCAGAAGTCAGCCCCGAGGCCCTGCGCTACAAACCCCCGACTCAACTCACGGGTGAGTTTGACGCACCGCCAGCCCCGAGGGACAGCACCTGGGTACCCGACCTTTGGTACCCACCAATACCAGCCCAAGACGACACGCACGGGGAGACTCGCCTAGGAGGCCTCTTCCCCAACGCTCACCGATGTGCCAGTCATACATGGCATCGTACCTTGGCGCACCGACGTTTCCAGACTTCACTCATGAGAACCGAGCACAGTACACGGAACTACGGATGTGCTTAGAGACCATGATGGTTGATGTAGCTGATGAACGCCACAAGTATGCTACCCTATTGAAGCACCTCAAGGTGCCCCGAGCGCACAATATAGCGCTGGCCTATGCCAACTCTACTACCCCATACACAGCGGCTCTAGCAGCACTCGACCAACGTTATGGACGCGTATGGGACTATGTGATACAGGAGATAAGAGACATTGACCGTCTCCCCCCAGCCAGAGACAACCGAGCGCTAGATGACCTGTCTATCAAGGTACAGTCCCTGGTAGGGATGCTGGGGTCCCAAAAGGAAAAGGGTATCTACGAACTGTACGCTAACTTCAACGTAGAGAGGATATTAGAGAAGCTCCCTCCCGCCCGACAAGAGCGCTTCAGGCGGCAGAGAGACTACCGCGACCCCAACGGTCCAGAGGCATCCCTCCTAGACCTATCTGAGTTCCTCGCCAGGGAGGTCAGTAGCCTACGACTCGACACGTTCGTATGGAGTGGACCAAGCCCAAGACTCGGACCTCGGGGACAAACGGATAACCGCCGTTTGGTGACCGTTATGCACCAAGCCGAATCAGTACCACACAAGAACCACAACACCCCCTCGACGAAAGAGGACCAGTGGAAGATTGAGTGCCAGTACTGTGAGGGAGAACATCGGCTGTATCAGTGCGAAGATTTCAAGAAGCTGACCACGGATTATGTGAGTCAGTGGGTCAAGGACCACCGCCGCTGCTTCCGCTGCGCGCGCAGCCACCTAGCAGCTGAGTGCCGCTTGAAGAAGAAGTGCAGCAGGTGCGGTGGCACCCACCTGGAGGTCCTGCATGACATCAACAGGCGTCAGCCAGACCAACAGAGTGGGCACGTCGCGGTAATGTACCATGCCGAGGCGGTGGCACCAGTACCGAAGAGCCACCAGACCGCTCCCTACTGTACCTACTGCGACGGCGGACACTGGCTGGCACAGTGCGCAGAATATAAGACACTGAACCCCGTCCAAGTGGACCAGTGGCGTGAGGCGGGCGCCGCTTACCACGCAGGGGCGGCCCAGGCGGGCGCCGCTTACCGCGCAGCACGGTGCGGAGCCCACCAGAAGGTCCAAGGCAATCAACCAACAGGAGTGCTCCACATTGACCAGCATAGCGGGACCCCCCGTGTGCTCCTCAAAGTGGTCAGGGTGCTCCTGAGCCACGAGGACAAGGTCCTGGACACTTACGCCGTCCTGGACGATGGGTCTGAAAAGACTCTCCTCCTCGCTTCCGCAGCAGCCCAGTTGGGCCTGCGAGGTGTCAAAGATACAATGACCATACGCACCATCAGAAGGGACCAGAAGACCATAAAGGGTGAAAAGGTCTCCTTCAAGATAGCAGCGGTGGACCAGCCCGAGAAGCAGTATAGTATAACTAACGTCTTCACCAGCCACGACATAGGCCTGTCTCAGTACACCTACCCCATCCCACAGTTGATGGCTAAGTATGTGCACCTACGTCAACTACCTATACCGCTTATCGACGGCGCCACACCGACCCTGCTCATCGGCTCCGACCACGCGGACCTCATTCTCCCAATTGAGGCGGCCCACGTCGGACCCAAAGGATGCCCAGTCGCGGTTCAGACGCGACTGGGATGGACGCTCCAGGGCCCCCTCTACGGACTTGACAGTCAACCCACGTCTACACGCTGCCTACACACAGAGGCGAGCGACACCGGCCTCTCCCCCGTACAGCAGAGGCTATTGACATTAAGCGAGAGGCCCGTGAGAGAACCGTGGGTACCAGAGGGAGTTCGGAATTCCACCCCCCTCAGCTGCGCTCCAGACGTAGCTGACCTCGAACCCAGCACCCCAAGCGACTCCTTGACGGGGCGGCCGGGACCGGCCCCTCCTCAGATGGGGTACAGAGCAAACAAGAGAAACAGACGGAGGAGGAGAAAGCACAGCCAAGCACAGATCAAAGCAGTCTCAGGCCTGCTTCCTCCTAAGCCCCCCTTCATCCCGTCCAGTCGTCATGACCATAGACCAGTCACTACCCCGAGCTGCGTGGCCGGCCGGCCGCGTAAGCAAAGTGACCACTGGTGCCGACGGAAGGGTCAGAGTGGCAGAAGTGCTCGGCCAAGGGCGGACCTACAACCGACCCGTGACGAGGCTGATCGAGTCGCCAAGGCTCCCCGACTCGCTTAATGACGACCATGACCCATGACTTTGTGAACTGACCGACCCCTCACAACGGACATTGAGTAGTGGACAGTGCGGTTAATCTGTCTCTGCTTAGCTAATTAGGTGGGACTAATTAGGGGGCGGCTGTTACAAAGGGTCAGATTAAACCGAATATATATATTTATTTATGGATATATATTGAATAGTATTTGTATGTCGTTTGATATCCCTTGTATATTCCTTGTACATATACACTGAATATCCCTTTATTCTACTACAGCCCATAATAGTTCATTCTCTCATTGGACAAGAACCTGGCGCCAGCAGACAGGCCCCCTTGAGTCAAGTTCAATGGTGCCGACTAACATGCCCTTACTAGCCCCAGCTCCGCGCAGGAATACGGCTACCGAAAGCAGAGCGGCACTACTTATCCCCAGTACATATAAATATGGCGCGGCGAATACAGAACTTCTTTTTCAGTTCCTTTCAGTTCGAGTTGGAGTTCAGTCTTGTTCAGTTCAGTTACCAAGTAAAGCCTCACCCACTACGCAACGTGGGCAGAGTAGGGCTCGTATTGCCCCAAATAGAGTCGTGTTTATCCTACTACGTTTGTTCAACGTATCGTTCGCTCCTTACTAGTAAAAGCCTTCATTACGAGTCAAAGACCACGTGAAGTGAGTAATTGTGCGTCTACATAGAGCACTTATTGCCGCGTGCTAATAGGATAGTAACGTCAAGTTCAACCGTGGACCACCGCGCACCGGAGGATTTACACCCCGCCAGCAGAGCCTTTCCGGCAGGATTATTATTCTTCATTCTTCACCAAGCTGCTGGAGCAGAGAACCGTCTACACCCACTGCTGTGGGATCTACACATGCCCGTGAGGACATCACTCGAGCCCGTCTCAAGGAGAGACTCCACGGCTTCATCTGCGCGGCGCGCACACTGGGACCAGCTGCCCTTTCATCCGCTGCTGCAGGGAGTAATATACCTCTGCAGGTGCCTTGCTGAAGCCCTGTGGAACCATTGACTTGCATAGAGCATTGCCTCCCCCTGCTGGCTTACAACCGGTAGTAACCTCCCTACCATTATTCCCTAGATAATTCCTAATATTCAGTATTGACTTGCCTACGCACATTCTTTGCCTTATAAGCGTATCCAAATTGATCTAAGTAATGTAATAAATATTCTAAACGAGTATTTGTGTGGAAACCGTTTCATTGTGGAAGTGTTCTCATCTGATATACTTGTGTACAGTATGGCCAGTAATGTACAATAAGACGGTAGTGGTTTAATGATACCAATACTTGATTAATACAGTCAGGGAATTGTACCCCTCAGTTACAGATACCGATATACCGATATTGTCCAACTCTTAATTTCCGATACCGATATCAACCGATATCAACCGATACCGATATATGCAGCCCCCCCCCCCCCAAAACTGAATAATTTCAGGTAATTAACATTACATATCTCTTGTCGTGGAATTAACACAACATTATGCATACTTTTGACAATAAATAAAATCAGAATCTGTTCTTACTTGCTTGCCTGGGTAAATAAAGGTTAAATAAATGTAAAAAAAAAAAAAACTATACCGATATTTTCCGATATCACATTTTAATGCCAATATCGGACATCCCTAATTTTGATTATAAATTCATATTTGATCTTGACCTTATTATATGGCCAAATCATACATCTATGGATAGGGAAAAAGCTCCTCTTTCCAATGGCAGTGTTAAATCTGGATTTAGTCATTTTCTCACGGTTTTACAATAAAAGAGATATAATTAGCATGTTTCCGATAAATTCTTATTTTCGGTAAATCTTAAAAACATCGGTAAAAATGAAAATATACACTTTGACTGCTGTTTTGATAAGGTTACGGTCTTTACTCTTGGCTACATTTGAAAAAGAGCCCTCTTGAGGACGTGCCACTTTGCTGACCTCTAGCGGCTTGGGTGTGTATTTCTTATACTATATATATAGAATATATATATAGAATTAAAGCCCTATTTGTTGCTTGTCGATTGTCGTTTCAGGCGACAAAATCCGTTCAGCGGTTCTCGAGTTACATGCCGATATGTGAGACATGTGCCAAAGTACACGACACATACACGACTCCCGGGGCTCTAGCTCCGTCAATCATTTGGTGATCTCGAAAAATTTTGGACAGGGTCGTAGCCAATGAGTGTGGCTTTCCGATGATACCCTAGGTGGGGATCTAATATGGTCTGTATTGATCGATTTATGATATAAAAAAAACAGCAGGGGACCCTACCGCTTAACAGATTAAAAACAGGCATCTGGCAACCAGTAAAAACAAATGTGAGTACACAAAATGTTTACTTCAGTGTGTTCAAACCTCTGTTACTCTATTTCATTAGCACTCAAAGTGATCTTTCTGTATTGTGTAAGGAACTTCAGAATGTTACCTTTCAAAAGAGACCAGACTTGTGCATGTGCTATACGTATAAATCGCAAATTACTTTGGGTATGCAATCGTCAAAATATATATTTTCTTTTAAATGGCCCCATTTTTGCCCGATGCTTAAGTGGTTGACATCCTACTTTGCTCTGTCAAACAGGGGGACTGCTTCACATCTATACATGTCAAAGATGTCTTCATCCACATCCCCATCTTTCCACCCCACAAACCTCTGCGTCACCAGGGAATAAGGATTCTTATCTACTTAGATGACATTCTGGTTCTAAGCCAATTAGGGACTCCTGATGGAACACCTGTCATTGTTGGTGGTTCGCCATGAACTGGAAAAAGAGTAGTTCTTTTCCCAGTCAAGAGAAATTATTCTTGGGCATCGTTCTGAACTCAGCCTCCATGATGGCTTCTCTCTCTCTCCAACGTCCAAGACATCCTGCCATCTCTAAAGGAGTTTCACTGCCCTGTCAGTGATGCGCCTGCTAGGCAGGATGGTGGCAGCCCACTCAGTGGTCCGCCTGGGTCTACTGCACATGCACAGACTACAGAGGTGGCCCTCTCGAGGGGTGTTCCCATGGGCAGCACACCATCCCACGTGATGGTTTTCACAGGTTTTCACAAAACATGTCTCCCTAGCAAGCTGGGGAAGGACATGTCAATCACAGGGAATCGGGGGCAGGTGATCAAACCCCTCTATTCCTCACATCAACGTGTTGGAGCTCAGAGAGCGGCAGTGGATCTGTGGCTTTGGGCCTCAGCCCACCTGTGCAGTCTCAGGTGTGGACACTGTGGGAGCAGACAAACGTGTCTTGTGTCTCGGTGTGGACTCCCTCGCGACAAGTGGTTGTTCATCCAAACATTGTCAAACAGATCTGGCCCTCTCTTTGTGAACAAAGATAACACTCACTGTCCCCTGTGGTTCTTCAACGGGCCAAAGGACAACCCTCCACAGGGAGTGGATGAATTCCCCCTGTTCCCATGGCCAGGCAAGCTTATCTATGTGTTTCCCCCCATTCACCCGATGGTTCAGTTGTTGGAGAGGGTGACACTCCAGACACTGTCAATTTCCATGTGAAATACTCCTCCTTCGGGGGTTGAGAGCATTTTATTCAGGGTCAGTGCTTATCCACATGTGTAAAGCACAGGTCCCCTTTTTTGACGATTACAATTCGTAACCAGGTCCTGCTTTCCTATACCCTACCCCTTGTCTACCCTTTTAGGCTAGAACAAGGCTTTTCTCAGTAATTTCCCCTTCTGACTTGTCAGCATTGGATGTTTGGCTGGTGTGTTTTTACGCACAAGGAACACCTCTGTCTCTTTGTTAATCCTTTTAGGATTTAACAGAAACCTGAGTGTTCCTCCCTCTGTTTTTTTTTTTTGGCCTGTACTGATCAGGGCTACATGCTAGCTATTGCCATATTGTCCAAAAGCGAAGCATGACGTACAACCAGTATGAAATATAATGAAGGTTATGAATTATAACCCTAGTTATATTATTACTGGCATAGCGTCTTGCTTTCTCTCCTTGTTGTCCCTAGTTCTTTTTTCTGTGATAGAAGCTACGGAAGATTAGCAGCAACCATACCTGCTTGCAAGAAGCAGGGGCGTGGTCTTGGTCAGTGATAGATGCATTCAGTAAAGGTCTTTCAGCAGGCGCCAATAGGTGCATGGAGCAGACCAATAGGCGAAGCAAGACGCTACGCCAGTATTCGTATAATTAGGGTTATAATTCATAACCTTCGTTTTTTGTGCATGTGTGTGCATGCTTGTATATCTGTGTGGTGTGTCTGTGTATGTGTGTCTGTGTATGTGTGTGTGTGTGTGTTTGATTCTCGGTGCAGGCAGAGACGCAGAGTGGACAAAGGCGTTGTGTTGAATAGGGCAGGGATTTGGCAAGCTTGGAGGGGAGACCTCTCTGTGCTGCACTGCCCTCCTCTCCTTTCCTCTCCTCTGCCCTTTCTTCCTCCCCTGTCCTCTCATATCGTCTCAACTCCATTCCTCCTCACCTCTCCCCCTCACTTCCTCTCCTCTTATCCTCTCCTCTCTCCTCTCCTCTCCCCTGTTCACCGAGCTGTGAGGGCCGTGCTTGGCACGCCGGGGCTTGGCACCGCGCCAAACCCACGCCAACTTGGGAAAAGATAATATTGTCCTATTGGAGCGGTGTGGCAAAAACAGACTGAGCGCTACGGACAGACGAGGGCACCGTGTAGGAAATAAGAAGAAATACAAATATAAAATACAAATTTGTTTACAAATAATAATTATTATTATTTGGCCTCTGTGCATTTGTGTGGTTTTAGAAATGGAGGATCCGTGATGAGGGAAGGATATATGGAGTGTGTGTGTGCGTATGTGACCATGCATGTTTTTGTGTGTGTGTGTGTGTCCTCCTGTCCAAATCAGGATATAAACTTCTGCCAACATGTGACCAGGCGCCTGAGGGAAAGGACGCAACCCACTGCAGCTGCTGGGCTGTGTGTGTGTGTGTATGTGTGTGTGTGTGTGTGTGTGTGTGTGTGTGTGTGTGTGTGTGTGTGTGTGTGTGTGTGTGTGTGTGTGTGTGTGTGTGTGTGTGTGTGTGTGTGTGTGTGTGTGTGTGTGTGTGTGTGTGTGTGTGTGTGTGTGTGTGTGCGTGCGTGTGCGTGTGTGTGTGTGTGTGTGTGTGTGTGCCTACAAGCATATGCTGTGTGCTCTGCATACCGTATGTGTTGTACTCTGTGTGCTCTCCCTAGCCTGCATATGTATATATGTATAAGTATGCATATGCATAAGATGTTTGTGAGTGCACACTATACAGTATGAGCATGTGTACATTACACAAAGGCTGCTCCATTATGGCAAAAATCATAATCAAGATTTTCTTTATTGATATTGAAATCACAATTATTAAACAGGATTACTCAATCCACAAAAAAAAAAAATCATTGATTTAAGAACATCATATGACGATGGCTGAATTTGTTTTACCTTTCTTCTCAACCAGAGGCTGCCCTTCTGTCATCTTCTATAAGTTACCAGAGATATTTCAAGAGAAACTCGCCGTGGTTCCCTCCTACCCCTCAAAAAGAAAAAAGAACTCTAACCCTAACTAACCTTACTGTCATGCACTTGTCCTAATATACTAACCTACACTGTGGCCCTCAACACTTTGATGAACATTGTTACTCAGCTGATAGAGTTGTACCCTTCCTGCTGTCTTGTTGTACAAAACTTGTAAGTCGCTTTGGATAAAAGCGTAAGCTAAATGACTAAATGTAAATTTAAATGTAAACATGAGCTGAAACTACTGTTTGGGCTTGGGGGGGGGGGGGTGACGGTGTGCACCGTTGTGAAGGAAGGGTGTGCTGCATTTACAATACAAGACCAAATGTGCATGCGGCGCAAATAAGATTGCAGAATGAGTACAATACAGTACGGCTCAATACAAACAACTGCTAAGAGGATGCAGACCAGAAAAAGACTTTCGTTTTTGTTTACATCAGGGAATTCAGGGTCCTCCATTTTCAATTTCATTTCAATTTCAATTTCAATTCATCAAGAAGTTTTATCTCAATTATCTTGTCTTTATGTTTGTCTGAAGCCGAAAACTTTATTTAAATTGAAACTCTTAATTAATCGCCCAGCCCTACAGTAAAGACACGTCAAAGTTCCATATACATGTCCCTGCTTATAATATGTGTGTGTTTGTGTATTTGTACATGTATGTGTGTATATATGTGTATGTGTGTGTGTGTGTGTGTGTGTGTGTGTGTGTGTGTGTGTGTGTGTGTGTGTGTGTGTGTGTACGGTCCAACGAAACAGTCACCGGGAAAAATGTATCCCCATAATTACAAGCAGTCCCCTACCATAATGACAGTGTGTGTGTAATGGGAGATATAAACATTGGCACGTCGATAAGCAAGGCCCTAAAAATAGATGGCGGGGAGGTCAAGGATGCTACTTTCAACCCAAGCCAAGGAGAAGACATGAAGACATCTACCTGTGTTGCCCAGTCACTCCCTGTCAACATCAAAACTACCGTCATGCTGTCTTACAGGGGGCTCAGTCACAAAGGAGGAAAGGAGCTATATGGTATAAGGGATTTGATAGTGTATCGATTTTTTATCAAAAAAGTATATATATATATATATATATATACTTTTTAAATTTGATAAAAAATCGATACACTATCAAATCCCTTATGCCATATAGCTCCTGCAGTAGACCTGTAATCCGTTATCGGTATAAAGTGAGCAACATACACGAAGTAACAGTTCGTTAATCAGTAATCAGAAATGTTAATATATATATATGTTAACATTTCTGATTTAAACACTGTTACTTCGTGTATGTTGCTCACTTTATACCCATAACGGATTACAGGTCTACTGCAGGAGCTACTTCAGATATAAGATAAGATAAGATATTCCTTTATTGATCCCCTCGGGGAAATTCAGGAAATAATATGGTGTTGCAAGCAAGTGCCTGCTCTTGATGGTACTCCTTTGTGGCAGGGTGGACAGTTGGGAACCCTTCTGCATCTCCAGCAGGTATCTGGATTATACCTGCTGCAGATGCTTCGCCCCCTTAGCCTGTATGCCTCACCTGAGTGGGGCAGCAAAGACTCAATTAGCCTTCACCTGCAGAAGGGTTCCACCAGCGGGCTCTCGTCAATTCACTCTTAATATAGACGATTATATTATTATTATTATTATTATTATTATTATTATTATTATTATTATTATTATTATTATTATTATTATTATTATTATTATTATTATTATTATATGAGCAATGGTCTTAGGATTGTTAACACATTCCCGCCCGACCACGGATGTGTTTCGGCGCCATGCTTAAAGGACGTGGCAAGGTTGTTTTGGCTTTTATTCCATTTTAATAACCTACTCAATGTCATGAGCAGCACTGCAGATTTACCCCACTCTTCGAATTCTGAAAAGTGCATTACCGGCCAGATCCTCTTAGGGGCGCTGTCTCGATAATGCAGTGTTCCTTGTGGCAGAACGGTGCCTTATTTTTTTTTTACTTTCAATGGAGTCTCCAGTTAGCTGGATTCTATATGTGTAGCCTGTAGCTTGGAATACCTTTTGCGACGCCGAATTCACTATGCAGTAAAGGAATATATCATCAGAATGGACATATCGATCTACCAGATGGCGATCGATAACTGGGAAATCCTTTTGGGGATCCAACCGGCCCACGGTAAGATCTTTTTCACATAAATTACACGCTGATCAGGCCTTGCTTTGTTAGCCAACCAGCCGATCAGCGAATGTGGCTACTGAGGCTAACGCGGTTATTGGTAATCAATCATCAGAAACGACGTCCCCCGCCCCCCCTTCATGCATTCATGGTCAGGGCTCTACCCTAACCTTTTTCACTAGGGGCACAGGTGGTCCTAAATGAAAACATTTAGGAGCACACAAAGAAATTTAGGAGCACCCAAAAATATTTAGGAGCACAGTGAAAATATTTCAAGTAACAGAGTTTATTTTTTAATTTTTTTAATAAATGTATATTTGTACTGTGCGTGCATGTGCAAACGGGAACGGGACACACATCTGTGCAATAGCACATACCACCAAAGTCACTGACCCACTGTGTGCGTGTGTGTATCATCTGCGTGTGCAAACGGGAATGGGACACAGACATTTGAAGTATTAATTAAGTGATTAATGCCTACTGTGGCAAAGTTGTAGCCAACAACTAGGCCTAATAAGAAAGGCAGTGACATTGAACAAAAAGGAGACACTGGCATTACCACCAGGGCCATCAGTAGAGGGGGGAGCTAGTGTTGCTCTTGTAGAAAAATAATCCTTTCAGGGTTGCCTATTGAAATACTGTACACCTCCAGTACAGAAACATTGTTTATGAGTTTGCGTGTCAGGTAGACCATTGATTGACAGTCGATTCTGCCAATTACGATGTCACACCGCTTGCACTCTGGCCGTCCGGCGCTGCAGCTGGACCCTATTGCCCACCTCTGCTGTTGATAACGCTAGCCAAGTTAGCTGTACACACATACACAGTGGGCCAGTTACTTTGGTGTAGGGGTGTAACAATGCATCGCAAATTCGCAATGCATCGATTCTACTTTGCAATATTTACAAAACATGACATTGTTTTCGAACTCTAGCCATGGGGAAATGTTTAGCCAATTCACGTTAAATTTGTATGTCTTCCCTCCGGCTCCAGTGGGTGTAGCTTCGCTAGCTACAGTGGGTACATTGGGTGCTACAGTGGGGGTAGTAGTGGGTGTAGCCTCGCTAGCTTGGCCAACTTCGCTAGCATGCTGGCTAGCGTCAGTATCTTGGTTAACGTTAACGTTAACTATCACCTCTGTAACATGAGCTGCCTCGCCTGACTTCTCATTCTCCGGTATCTTTCGCGCAAAATTAAAATGAATGGGCTTCGACATGGCTGTATTGTCTGACTCAGACAGTGACGCTGATCATTACTTTCAGTTTCCAGTCGCGTGACCACAGGAAACTCTACTGTGATTGGAACGTTTATGCGGCTGTGAACTGTGGGACATGTAGTTTTTTAACGATTCTCGCAGCGGAGAAGAAAAAGAACGAATGAGGCTGTAATCTGCACTCGCACGCCGTGCAAGTAATTGATTTTTCTGGTTTGCACACACATATTTTTAGGGGCATATGCGAGCAATATGGTCGCACTGTAGAGCCCTGATGGTGGACCATGAATACCGACAATATGCATTTTGCGTTTTAGCTCCAGCTTCTGTAGTGCCGAAACGCTGTTCGATTTAATGTTATTAGCTTAGCGCCCTGTATCTCGCCTTCCAGGAAATATACTAGTCTAGACCAAACCACATATAACAAGGCTATAAAATGAGAACTGATGAAAGAATTATTTCTTTAAGCCATTTTGAAGGGACGGTTTATGGTCTCAATTGACAATGAGAATGGACAGATAGCAATACTATAAAGTATAGATTTAGCTCTACAAACAGCCTCACAAACAATGCAAGTCTGTTTTGAAATGCTGGCCGTTTAGCGTGAGATTAGATGGCCCCGAATGTGTTAATAACTTTAAGGATATTCAATGGTGAATACTTTCACACCAGCAAAAACATTTTGTTAGAGTAGGTATATTATGTATGTATTATGTATGTATGTGGATACAAGTAGTATGTAGTGCTATACAAATAAAGTTATTATTACGTATATTAGAGCGTATATTTAATTTTGGAATGAAAAGTCTTCATATAATCTTAGAAAAAAGACAACACCATAGAGGTACTTTCTTTTTGTTCCAGAAAGTACAAATTAGATTACATTAGATTCAATGTATTGTCATTGCACAAGTACAGAGTACAACTAAATTAAGTTGTGAATATCACAGAATATCACAATAATCATAATGAATTAGATTTATGAGGGACTTTTCTAGAACTCTAAGTCACTTTACATTAACGGGCAGCTGTAGTGAGACAAACAACAGACGAGCATAACACAAACACCCAAGGATGGATGGGGAGGGGATAAGAGAAGGCAGTAGAGAGGAGATGGGTCTTCAGGCAGAGACTAGTGTCTTGGGGGAGGGAGATCCAGAGGCTGGGAGCTGCCCTGGAGAAGGCTCTGTCCCCAAAACTGCGGAGGTTGGATCTGAGAGGGTGGGTAGGGGGAGAGGAGGTATGTGAGATATGAGAAGGGCTGGTGGGGGGGGGGGGGGGGGGGGGCAGCTGGTAAAGGGCTTCGTAGGTGAGGACCAGGATTATGAAACTGATCCCGTGGGAACCAGTGGGGGTCTTTTAGGTCCGGGGTGAAGTCGTTCTGGACCAATTGGAGTCTATTGATGGAGCTATAGCACTGATGCGGTAGAGGAGTGAGTTGCAGTAGTCAAGACGGGAGGAGATTAAGGTGTGGATCAGTGTTTAAGCAGCAAGGTCTGAGAGAGAGGGTCGGATCTTTTAGACAATTTGGCATATGTGAGGGTCAAGGGAGAGGGTGGGATCAAGGACACCCAGGTTGCGTGCAGAGGAGGGGGGGGGACATCAGTGCTGTCAGTGGTGAGTGTGGAGTTATCAATTCCGCCGAGGATAGACTTGGAGCCGATGAGTTCAGTTTTGTCACTGTTGAGTTTGAGGAAATTCTGTTGCATTGAGACTTTTATTGCAGACAGGCAGCAGTTCATGTGAGAGAGGGATGGGTTGTGTGGGGATTTAGTGCTGAGGTATCTCTGAGTGTCATCGGCATAGCAGTGGAAATCCAGATTGAAATGTCGGAGAATCTGACCGAGAGGGAGAGTATAGATGATGAAAAGGAGTGGACAGAGTATAAAACCTTGGGGAACGCCTTGTGTGACTGGATGTGACAGAGGAATGGTTGTGTAGGGACATTAAGTGTAATTTGTTGGAGAGGTAGGACCGGCGCCAGCTGTGCAGTGTGCAGTGCCTTCAATACTAAGGTCTTCGAGTCGGGTGAGCAGGATATTGTGGCTCATGGCATCAAAGGCTGCACTCAGGTCAAGGCAATTGAGAATGTTAAGGGCTGCGGTATCAGCAAAGATGAGGCTATTGAGGACTTTGAAGAGGACGGTTTCAGTGCTTTGGAGTGGGTGCATTCAAGGCATTCAAATAGCTTAATGGGGAGCAGGTGGGTTTGGAGTTGTGTGAGGCATTTCCGTTACCATATTGGCCGGTATTAGATGAGGCAGGATGGATCAAGGGCAGTTTCGTTCGGGATCACGGTGATGAATGTGGAAGGGACATTTCCATGGGACAGGGCAGAGTTGAAGAGGTTGGTGAGGTAGGGGCATAGGACAGGGAGGCATGTCTTCATTCAGCAGGAGCATGGGGAGGGGGTCAGGGGAGTAGGTTGTGGGTTTGGATGAGCTGATGAGTTTAGAGATGATGGAGGGGGCAGCTGGGGTGAACAGGGAAAGGCAGTGTTGGGGGTGTAGGGAGGTCAAGAGGGATGGAGAGGAGAGAGGCAAGAGTAGGGGCTGCTGGGTCAGGCACAGGGGACAGTGATGTATTCAAAGCAGTGATTTTGTTGACAAAGGAATGAATTGCATTGTTCAGGCGGAGAGGGTGTCTGCACGGGGCTTGAGGAGGGTGGAGAAGAGAACTTGGTGGTTATGGCTGGAATCATTCATGATGGTGAAGAAATAGGCAGACTTGGCGGCAGTGAGGGCATCTTTGTAAGCGGAGAGGTTTGTCGCCTTCTTGGTGGACAGCGAGTGATGTTTTCTTGGTGAGTCGTTCTAGTTGACGGCCAGTCTGTTTCATGGAGCGAAGCTCGTGTGAGCCAGGGTGCAGAGGTGTTGAAAGAGATGGTTTTTGTTTTGAGAGGAGCCAGGTTGTTGATGGAAGCAAACAGGGTGGTATTGAGATTATTGCCAAGATCATCAGGCGAGGTGAGGGCTGGTTCCATGGGGAGAGCATTGGAAGGCATGTCTGAGAGTTGGAGTGGATTGGTACTAGGGATGGGCATTTTTTTTAAATTATAAACAGATTGATTGATTGCATGATGTACTCGAGTAGTGATCGATTACTCGTGGAGGAACACACGTTACTTAACGTTACACAGGTCGAGCTATGCACGCTTAGCTTGCTAACGTTAGATAGCAGTGTTTATAAGGAGTCGTCTGCCAACAAATATGTTGTTTCAACAAATGTATTCACAAAATGGATTACCATCAGTAGGTACTACATACGTCTTAATATTTTCTTTTTTTACCGCAGAAATATGCGCTAATGTTCTACGTTATATGCGTAAATGTCTGCTATGTGCCTAAAGTCAAGACTCGACAGTGTGTGTGTCCCGACCCCACTTCTCCATGTCCACACGGAGACGAGTTTGGGTGTATCCGCCAAAGTATTTTATCGTATGCACGTTTCGTCCACACGGAACCTCAACATTTGTATCCTAGACATTTTCAACAAGTCAAAGGAAGACAAATATTAGCTAGCTTAACTAGCGTTAGCTCAAAGCACAGAACCGGACGACACAAGTTGTCAACAATAATACTTCCGGTCGGGGGTTTCAAAATAAAAGAGCGAAGTCTAAAACACAAATTTAAGATCGAGTTTTCTCATAGCCGTGAGTAATCGATCAATCGATTACTCACGCCCACCCCTAATTGGTACACTTAGTGTTTCAAAAAGGTAATTTCTCTGAGGGCTTGTGGATATTGGTTTGGGATAGAATAGTGAACTGCATGAGGTTATGATCTGACAGAAGAGATGGGGACAGATGGATGTTGAGTAGAGCAGACTAGGTCAAAGATGGGTGGGAAAATTGACATGCTGGGTGAGGTTGAAATAGTCAAGTGAATTCGGATGCAAATTTCCAGGTGAGTGAGTCAATGTGTCTGGTTAAATCGCTGAGCGGCTGTAGACGTGGGGAGAGAGATGAGGCTATTGTGAGGAGTTCAGACATGAATTAGGTTTTGGCGGCTGGTAAATGAGGTCAGTCATTGCAGAGCTTCCGTTCGAATAAATTGGTGCTGGTCCACTTCCTGAAGATGTCCCTGACAAATAATTTAGATAATTTAAATCCTGTACAAAAATTGCTGCCTGAGGAAAAGTTTGATACTTGAACGTGTTGCATAGTGGTCTGCATGTATGTCCAGCCTGTGTGTTTAAATGTCTAAGAAAACGCTGTAAAGGGTGCATATTTAAAGGCAGCAAATAATTGTATAATTTGCATTACACAATGCAAATGGGAGAAAATCCAGTCAAATAGTATCTGTATTCACTGAGCTTAAAAACAATTGATATGCTTTATACTGCACCTTTTTTCTACTTTTTCTTACACATTATATTCCAAATAAAAGAAGTCCCATCAATAGACTCACAGTGTCAGACTAACTTAGCCATAGTGTTGTTGATGGAAGACTGTTGTCTATGTTATTGAGTTGAGTTAAATAAATGGAGAGACCCTCCGATGTTTCAGTCTTTGTTTTTGTAATAATAATAATAATAATAATAATAATAATACATTTAATTTATAACGCACCCTACATTCGTGAGAGTCTCAGTGCTACAGAGTTAAAAAGAATAGAATACAAATGGATATATAAGAAAGAAGAACACATAGCAGAACAACATATGAATAAGACATAAAAACTAATAAAAGGCCTTTCTAAAAAGGTAGGTCTCGAGTCCACGTTTAAAAGTATTAACAGTTTGTGGTGCTCTCAGGTGGTTGGGGAGAGCATTCCATAGTCTGGGCACGGCCGAGCAGAAGGCTCGATCGCCCATGGTGTGCAGCTTAGTCCTGGGGGCTTTGAGGAGGTAGAACTGGGGGGTGAAGAGTTCCTTGAGGTAGGCAGGGGCACCACCGTGTACACAGTGGTGAGTGAGGAGGGAGACCTTGTACTCGATCCTGTGTTCCACGGGGAGCCAGTGAAGTGATCTGAGGGTGGGGGTGATGTGGTCATATTTGTGCACCCTCATCAGGATCCTAGCAGCGCTATTCTGGATGGTCTGCAGTTTTGTATAAGTGCTTAAGAGAGAGAGAAATGTTTCCGTTGCCTCTCGGCTGTCCAGTTCAGCACTGAATCCTCTCTCCGCTGGCACACTGGAGACAGGGATCAAGCAGGCAACCATGGCCAGTTTGGCCCACTCTGGAATTATTTCCCAGTTGGTGGGAGTGGCACTGGCTCACACACACAATCAGTGGCGCTTTCACTGCACACAGAAACAGCGTAACTCATGAGGAGTTATCACAGGGAAATGTTGAATGCAGGACTGAATAGCTAGATATCATAGCTTCATCATAGCATAGGTCTACGCTGGTCTGTGTGTATTGTAAAATGACAATTGCGCAAAATCTTGAGGTGGAAATTGGAATTCTGATTTTGTTATACCTTTTATATCTTAATCTATAAGATTTATATCTTAATCCATCTGGGTGGGTCTTAATCTACCCCAAGTGCAGCATATCTAGTATCTATGGTATGATGTGTATGCTTATTCTCCCAAGTGCTGTGACTGCACCATGTATCCCACCCCCTCCCAGCTCTCATAAGTGGCCTTATTTGTGTGTGTGTGTGTGTGTGTGTGTGTGTGTGTGTGTGTGTGTGTGTGTGTGTGTGTGTGTGTGTGTGTGTGTGTGTGTGTGTGTGTGTGTGTGTGTGTGTGTGTGTGTGTGTGTGTGTGTGTGTGTGTGTGTGTGTGTGTGTGTGTGTGTGTGTGTGTGTTGTCCCATCTCAGGTTACCGTATCTCTAACCCTCTGACCCTGGACCCCCTGTGGAGGAGGCAGTTGTAGCACACTAAGAGGAGGAGGAGGAGGAGGGATGAAGACACACTGGCAGCAGGTGCATAATACATGCCTCAATATGCACAAACACACGTGATAACAGCCATGATGCGTGTGTGTGTGTGTGTGTGTGTGTGTGTGTGTGTGTGTGTGTGTGTGTGCGTGCGTGCGTGCGTGTGCATGTGTATGTGTGTGTTACTATCCATGCAGGTGTGTGTGTGTGTGTGTGTGTGTGTGTGTGTGTGTGTGTGTGTGTGTGTGTGTGTGTGTGTGTGTGTGTGTGTGTGTGTGTGTGTGTGTGTGTGTGTGTGTGTGTATACAGCGGAAGCCTTCAGGTCCTAGCCAGCTTGTGTGTCTGCCAACACCTGGCTGAGGCAGCCCTGGAGGCCTACTGTCACCTGGGATTCCCCCCGACAGCCATGGGCACAGATCCAGGATCTACGTAAGATTTACCTGGTTGGAAATGCTTTAAAGAGTCATTGGGGGAGAAGGTTACAACTGATTTAAGATCAGAATCTAAGGGGCACGTTCATCAGGGTAGTAGTGGGGGATAATGATACAAGCAAGAGAGAGGGGAGGGGGGGGCAATTCCAGAATTTCCAGGTAATCCCTCATAACACGGCGAGCGGATGAATCACTTCCTGAGCAAGAGGAGGTTTCTCTCTCAAACAGCCTACTGACTGCCACCCAGGTACGACAGTGGGAAGGGGGTTGTTTCATTGTCAATAAAGCGCCTCCTGCTTCCGTGGCCTTTGGGTGGTTCAATTTCTGAACGAGCGCGAGACCAAAAACATGAGCCTCTTCCCTCCGCCGCCGAGACGGACCGGGAGCGCCGACCTTCTCCTCACCTCCATTATCTCGCTCCTCTCTTCTAGCGCTCTCCTCTCATCTCTCTCACACACACACACACACACACACACACACACACACACACACACACACACACACACACACACACACACACACACACACACACACACACTGTGGCAGCGCCTATTGTGTTATATACCTGGTGACAGACAACGGCAACAAGTGAGTGTCTCTCGCCCTCTCCCTCTCCCGCTCTCTCTCTCTCTCTCCCTAGTAAACAGAGGGAGACAGAGGCTAACTGTGAGTGTCGGCAGGATTACCGTGTTAGCATAGAGAGAGAGTCGAGAGACTGACTGCATAGAGAGAGAGGTGAGAGACTGACTGCATAGAGAGAGAGGTGAGAGACTGACTGCATAGAGAGAGAGTCGAGAGACTGACTGCATAGAGAGAGAGGTGAGAGACTGACTGCATAGAGAGAGAGTCGAGAGACTGACTGCATAGAGAGAGAGGTGAGAGACTGACTGCATAGAGAGAGAGGTGAGAGACTGACTGCATAGAGAGAGAGGTAAGAGACTGACTGCATAGAGAGAGAGGTGAGAGACTGACTGCATAGAGAGAGAGTCGAGAGACTGACTGCATAGAGAGAGAGGTGAGAGACTGACTGCATAGAGAGAGAGGTGAGAGACTGACTGCATAGAGAGAGGTGAGAGACTGACTGCATAGAGAGAGAGGTGAGAGACTGACTGCATAGAGAGAGAGGTGAGAGACTGACTGCATAGAGAGAGAGGTGAGAGACTGACTGCATAGAGAGAGAGTCGAGAGACTGACTGCATAGAGAGAGAGGTGAGAGACTGACTGCATAGAGAGAGAGGTGAGAGACTGACTGCATAGAGAGAGAGGTGAGAGACTGACTGCATAGAGAGAGAGGTGAGAGACTGACTGCATAGAGAGAGAGTCAAGAGACTGACTGCATAGAGAGGTGAGAGACTGACTGCATAGAGAGAGAGGTGAGAGACTGACTGCATAGAGAGAGAGGTGAGAGACTGACTGCATAGAGAGAGAGGTGAGAGACTGACTGCACTCTATTTGTAAAAGTCCTCTTCAAATTCCATCTGTGCAAAGGAGATGACATGCAAATACAGAGCTTCCTAAGATAACCTGTAGTCAGAGCTTCCTTAGAGAACCTGTAGTCAGAGCTTCCTAAGAGAACCTGTTGTCAGAGCTTCCTAAGAGAACCTGTAGTCAGAGCTTCCTAAGATAACCTGTAGTCAGAGCTTCCTTAGAGAACCTGTAGTCAGAGCTTCCTAAGATAACCTGTTGTCAGAGCTTCCTAAGATAACCTGTTGTCAGAGCTTCCTAAGAACCTGTAGTCAGAGCTTCCTAAGATAACCTGTTGTCAGAGCTTCCTAAGATAACCTGTAGTCAGAGCTTCCTAAGGGGGCTTTCTCACTGCCATTCGGGGTCGAATCAGCTCCGCTCCGTCCTCGCTCCATCCTTGGGTGCGAACTCCCCCCCTCCCTCTCCCCCCTCTGGTTTGTGTACACACTGCAGTCTTGGTGCGCTCCGGGTTTTGTTTGCGGTTTGCGTTTTGAGCGTGTAAGCTTGCCGTAGGCGATGATGTCACGCTCTAACGTCAACACAGGAAGAGTTTTAACACACAGTGGTGGAAACTGGATGCTGATATAAAGAAACGAATAACCAATAAATATGAAGTTATATTTGAACCTCTGTTGTCAAGCCTTGTCAATATAACCCACCCCCTTTTCTCACGAATGGAACTGGTGACGTGGAGTCCGCTTTGAGCGTTTTCCAGGGTTAGCGGCTAATGCTAAGCTAACGCTAGTTAGCTTAGCCTATTTATTACTAGTTAGCAGCTAACATTGCTCGCATCAATTATATTGCATGTCATTGATCTACCGGTCGATCACGGCCGACTGGTTGGGCACCACTGGTCTATAGAAAATAAATGCATTCGAACAAGAAACCAATGTATAGACATAGCAATGGCAAAAAAATTGCCAGGCCTAATGCGAGCCAGGGAAGTCTTGTGCTTGTAACGTGGCTTCATGTTTTCATCCACTGAGCCGTGAGGCATGCTTGTTTGGTTGAGGTCTGAACTCGCCAAATTGCCCATACATATCGTATTGTGGGTATTGTTTGGTGCTGTATGGTTTTTATCTGCCCAAAATTCAAGCAAGCATGAAAGCATTACAGTAATGACGTTGTGTGTGTCAGCAAGTTGATACAGAAGCCTCTCCTGTGTTTTGGTACAAGCTTGTACACCACGCCCCCCGCTCCCACTGGCGCGCACCTGGAACCACCTATTTCAGCGGTCTAGGTTTGGAGCAAATCAGCGTCCCCGGGGGTGGGGGCGTTCTCAGTAGGACGACCACACCCTATTTGGTTGCGATCGGGCTGTGATTCAACCCCGAATGGTTAGTGAGAAAGCCCCCTAAGAGAACCTGTTGTCAGAGCTTCCTTAGAGAACCTGTAGTCAGAGCTTCCTAAGAGAACCGGTAGTCCGAGTTTCCTAAGAGAACCAGTAGTCCGAGCTTCCTAAGAGAACCAGTAGTCCGAGCTTACTAAGAGAACCAGTAGTCCGAGCTTCCTAAGAGAACCAGTAGTCCGAGCTTCCCATGATAACCTGTAGTCACAGCTTCCTTACGAGGATGGGTAGTCGCTACTCATTTCACAATCTTTTTTCTACTTTGTTCCCCCAGAATTTAAGTGATCATTCCAAGTTATTCCAAGTCATCATAGTATTCTATCATGATCTATCATCATCATGACAGCTATTTAATCATAATCACCTGCTAGTTGATTGCAATCACCTGTTGTTTGCCAACCAAGATGTCTGCGATGAGATACCATGAATATTATCAATTCTGTAAAGTTCTTGTTTTCTGCTATGTAAAATAAAATAAGATAATCCTTTATTAATCCCCTTGGGGAAATTCGGGTGTCAAAGCAGCATGGGGGGGGGGATACAGGGTGGGGGATGCATAACAGTCCTATACAGTCCAGTATCTATACACTACACTTAAGGTATAGATACAAATACAATATAGTAATATAAAAAGTACAAACACAAGATAGTCCAGTCAGTGGTGAGAGTCCAGTGATATGAGTCTCTAGTGCAAAGAAACAAGATAGTCGATACGGTGATGTGAGTCTCTAGTTCTCAAGTCCTGAGTTGTGACAGTGATAGCTCTGGCAGCAGAACCGACCAATCCGGCCACCCGAGCCCTTTGTTGTAGAGCCTGATGGCTGCCGGTATAAAGGACCTGTAGATATAGTTTAATAGTTTTACTTTGTGGGTGTTACTTAATTTCCCCAATGCTGGGTACTCCACTGCAGAATTGTCATTTCTGATCTTTGCCCGGATCTCAAACAGACTCGTAAATCAAACTGAGTCATCATGAATCATTAGTTCCCGGGATTGAATATACAGACTTACTCAACTGGTGCAGCTTTTTATATACCAGCAGCAATGACTGAATATGTAAACAGTTTGCTGTAGAGCACCCCCCCCCCACACACACAAATACACACACACACACACACACACGCACGCACACACACAGATATATACAGTCATACAGTGATAAAAGCCTATAGACTGTGAAGAGGACCTTGAATGCAAGGAGAAAGCTCCTTAGCATAAATGGCGAGACACACCGACCTGACAGGAATCACACACTTGACACGGGCGACACCTTTGAGGTCAGCCGCGCGACGGAGAGGAAGAAGCCACAAGAACGTTTTCTGGAGACGGAAATTTATCATGTTCCTCTATTCCTTCTGTGAGACTCAGGGGGCACAAGGCTGGACCTCTGGATCTTCCCTGAGACTTGAGCTGAAAGGATTGTTTGTTATACCTCTTTGAATACAGCTTTCTTTTTCTCTCACCCTCTAAACCCACACACACACACACACACACACACACACACACACACACACACACACACACGCACACGCACACAAGGCTCCTCTGCACCAGCCCAGAACGGAGAGGGGCGTATTGGACACACAAGGTTGCGCATGACAACGCGTCGGGAGACACGGCCGTACCCTGGGCAGAGTACTTCCTTCCCCTTACATGACAAACAACCGCTCAGGCACTCAGGCGTCCGTTTATGCGCACATAACATACACACCGACTTCCCCGGGTATGCCCATTCATAAAAATAAAAGGAAATAAAAATGAAACAAGCCCGTCCATTTTTCTTGAAGATAGGAAGCCACAGGGATTCAAAATCCTGAGGATTGTGGCTTTAAAGGGGTCCCACGGGACAGCAACAATGACCAAGAAATCGACGTGTTATGACGCAATCTTTCTAGGGTGTTTAGCTCGGCTGAGGGAGCTGCTTCGGGTTGTGAGAACCCGCTCTGTTAAGGACACACTCCAGTCGCTCTCTTAGAATCCCAGCCCAGTTGAGTGGTTGACTCTGCTTCTAAGTGGAGGACAGGTGCCTGGTGCTCTATCAAAGCAGACAGATACCATATGAGAAGATAGTGAGCACACGAGAGAGATGCCACTTCTTTAGGAATCCCATAGCAGTATAAGAGCCCCGTAGTCTGACAAAGGAGAGCACTTTAGGCAATTGAGAGACAGCTTGTATCAGCAGCTTTACCTATCAAGGCACCAAGTGAAACACTTATTCTGTCAGGGTGGCATTTTCATCCCAGTCAAATCTCTTTAGACACTTGACAAGCTGCCAATATTTGGGGGGGGGGGGAGTTGCTCAGACGGGCAGTGATGGCTGTGATTGTGGAGATATGACTCATGGTGTTCATCAGAGACCCTGTACCGCCACAGCACAATCAATCCCTCTTTGACTCTGCCTCAAAGAGCTGTCTCCCAAGATTGGGGGGATTCAGAATTCGATAGTTTATTGCACACAGAAGTTGTAAGGAGTTCTGCCTTGATCCTATCACGTCTTATTTTTATGTCAACCAAAGCATTTACGCTACACACTTATCGGATTTGAGGCATTTTGCTCGTTTGAAAGGCTGTTAGTATTACTGTAAAAGGATACTGGAAGGAAGGATACTGGATATATGACGCCGCCTCTTTGGACCAAGCCAAAACCAGACTGGGCGACTGTGTTCAGCCAGAGCTGAGGAGTGAGTGACCAGGGCCACGCAGAACAGCCACTCACACAAATCACAACTGGGCAACGACTCCCCCGTCATCAATTAACCCACTGAAATCAAATTAACCCGTGAGGATGTCCGCTTCCCCCCTTGTATTTTCACACTGCACTTGGAGAAATGCACAGCACTTCTGAGGGGGGATAAGGGGGACACAGAAGCAGCAAACAGGTGTAGAAGAGGGCCTCTGGGGCCCCTAGGCACTAAACAGATGCTTTTCTTCTGCCTCCTGCCGCCACCTTTACGAGACCATACAAAAGAAGGGCCGTCATTTAATCAGTGTTGTGCTGTAGAATCTGGCCCTGGGAGGCGGGCAAGCCAAGCGACCTAATTAGAGCAGCAAGAGTCCCCGGGGCTGAGTGACGGATGGACCTGCCAATCACGCCGCCGAGAGCCACCATCAAGCCCCGACTTTTCACCTGACACGCAGAACAGGGGGGGGGGACGGGGGGGACGTCACAGGCCATCTACTGGCACCTAAACCCAGGACAAATCTACTCAATTCTTCTGTGACTTACAGAGCTATCATGGAATGGTACTCATTGCCAAGCTACTTCGCTAGAATCCAAAACCACTTTCAAGATACAATTAAAATACCATCTACTAACAAGCATGCACTGAACCCTTATGCAGTGAAAACCAATTGACTGTTAATTGTATTTATGTTGATGGCAGTGAGTGCTGCTCAGGAAGCACTATTTATTAGATTTTTATTCATTTATTTGACTTTATACTAGGGCTGACCCCAGTGGCGTTGCGCAATATGTCGGGGCCCCCCCGCAGGGCAGACCACTCCCCTAAATCAATAATAAAGTGAGAAAATTTTGCGCGCTCCTCGCAATTACAATGACCCATAATCTCGTGCCATGTCATATCGTGACTGGCCGTCCCGCTACAACACACATCATTATTATCATCACACTGGACATCGCGGCCACTTAAACCATGTACTAAAAAATTTACGGATTAGATTCCAGTTCCAATGTAACCTGTAGGCTACTCGTACTGGTTATGGCGAATAAAACGTTATATTCTTCTAACCTGTCTCGGGTCTCGGCGGCTGTAGCGTGGCTGGGGGCCTGGCTGGGCTGTCTGTCTGCCTGGACCGGCGTGTTGATAGCGGTGGACGCGGCGCGGCGGCCGGCCTGGGTGGGGAGCTTACTGCCGATGCATTCTTCAGTAACGTTAGAGTCAGTCTACCTTTGCTGCCTGCTGGAACAATGATGTTCTTTTTCGTAGCTTTGCCGTCTCCTGTTCGGCTTTCGCTCTCATCTTGTTTTTCTAAGCACCGTCGCTTGCTTGGATATTTGCGGCATTTTTACCGGCGCTTCCCGCTGTGTTTTGAACGCTGCCAATGAACATTAGTTATCAGCCTAGCCCTATCGCAGGTGAGCAAATCATAGCCGGGAGGGGGGGGCCCCGCCCTCTGCGTGAGATGCATCCAGCTGCAGCCCCGCAGAACCATAATGGGCTCCACTGTCTGCGCCCTGTTCGCGCGCGTTACGAAATCTAAGAGAATAGTCTACAGTGGGGGCGGGGCCCCCTAAACTCCGGGGCCCCCCCGCACCGCGGGGGTTGCGGGGGCCTCCGCTACGCCACTGGCTGACCCCTATTAGTCGATTAGTCGACTAATCGGTCGAAAGGAGCCGTAGTCGACTGGCCAACCTTTTTATCATTCTTTCCAAAAGAAAAGAGGCCTAGAAGCGTGGCTAACGCTAATGGCACGCATACCAGAGGCTAACTGCCTACGAAAACAGGCACAGAGGCACTGAAAGAGGATTTCACCCATCTAATGAACACACTAGACTAGACAAATATCAAGATGTATCCATCAGTGGACCAATTGCATGCTTTTGCAGAGGACAAGAAGCCTTCAGTCGACTCCTTCAGACATTAAGCACCCCCCACAGCCCAAATGTAATGATAGAAAAGTAAAAAAAAATTAAAAAAATTGTAATATAAAAAATAATTTCTTTTTGACCAATAGTCAACTAACGGCAAATTTTGGCCAATCATAGTCGACCATCCAAATCCTTAGTCGGGGACAGCCCTACTTTATACTAATAAGTATCTTGTACAATGTCATCCTTAACACATTGGACGCCAACAACGTCATAATTCGTCATTGCCCGCCATGCGTTGAACGCCAACAACGTGATAATTCATTGTTGGGATCAGTATTTAATTTTTTCGCCATGGCATTCATAATTCATCCAGCCTCCCTGCGGGACTGCAGCTGCACCCTGTCTGATATTGCAACGCCTCAATACCGCCGCCTGGTGGATGATCGGGCGAGTTACACTTTATGCCAAACCGGAAGTGGCACTGGTGCATCGAGGAAATCCCTCCGCCAGTAATATCTTGTTACGTGGGTCCAGACAAACACTCTAGTGCATGGGATCGCTTTCGAAACGCAATAATCTATATGATTTCGGCGTTTATTGCATCATACAAACGGGAAATGGATCAAGCAGATCGACGTCAAATAATTGGAATATTTTTCCTCCAGTCTCATCAGCGAACGGTAAAAGGACGTTATTTTCAGCTTGATTGTCCATTTCTTTGTTTGCAATCCATCTGATCAATGTATCAACCCATACTAAATAAAGCTGTTACTGATGATCAAGGAATTATAAACGACCCCCCCCCCCTTTCCTTCACGCATGATGAAGCATAATGTATACCGATCATATACATTTGAATTTTTTAATATAGCGTGTATAGGAAAGAAACGGCAATCGATAATCTATCATATGCTTCAGGGCCTAATCCTATAACTTGCGTTTTTGGAATTACAGCAGAAAAGCTTAAAAACATACTTATATTCTCGACGGTATTAACACAACAATGTATGAATGAAAATATATAACGTTCCCACATCCGGAACGATAGATACCCGATGTTGAATGGGCCATAGTAATGTCAATATAGCTATAATATTTAAAAAGTTATAGCCCTGCAAAGAAGGTAAACATCTCCATAGGCTTACAGCGGTGGCAGACTGGACCCAATGATGGGTACAATGCACGGCGCCCAATGTGTTAACTGAGGATGAGATTGTTAATGATGTTGATAATGATGTAATGTCTTGAATATTGTTGTATTGTTGTAAGTGCCGGACCCCAGGAAGAATAGCTTTTGTCAAGTGCAAAAGCTAATGGGGATCCTAAATAAACATAAACATAAACAGCGCGGGAAAACCAATGAGGACGAGGACGCAGGGAGACGTTCTGCACACCACAGCGATGCTTCATCTGACGAGACAGGGCTGACAGGATCCTCGGTCCAGTGGCAAACAAAAGGCACGGGCTGCAACGTCAGACTGCTTCTTAAGCGTAGGGGACAAGCTAAGGCAGTGGCCCTGCTTAGCCTGAATTATTAACATGCAAATAAATAAAGCAGTCGCTCCTTTAGTACTGTGTCTCCCTAATTAACTGTGACAGGCGAGAGAGAGAAAGAGAGAGAGAGAGAGAGAGAGAGAGAGAGAGAGAGAGAGAGAGAGAGAGAGAGAGAGAGAGAGAGAGAGAGAGAGAGAGAGAGAGAGAGAGAAGAGAGAAGGAGGGCGAGAGGGGAAAAACAGGAGACAGAGAGGGAAGTAAAAACAGTTGCTAGGCAACATACTGTACAACATCTGTACAACTAATTAAATTTTCGAGATTCCCGTCTCCAGGGTTACGGCGGAAAGTTAACATTTCAAGCAGTTTAGGGGTCTTTCACTATTGACTCTAAAATTACAAAGGAGTGTAATTCTCTCAATCTTTCTTTCCCTCCCTCCTCCTTCCAACGGGCCGCCACCTCGCCTGTGCTGGCCGGCACCTGGAACACATGAGCTCAAATTGAGCTAAAGATGCTATCTACATACATACATGTGTCAGGAAAGTCCCAGCATTACCAGAAGCAAACGCATTAATATCACGGCACAGGATTACTGTGCGAGCGACTTTGTTGAGGAGTAATTTGACTTTCATTCAGAAATGACTCACTGGAGTAATTGTGCAATTAGCACTGCAAGGAGGCTTCCAAAATGGCTGGAAGAAGTTAATGGTGTGATTGCTGCCTGCAAATTGACAGCCCAATTCGCCTCGTAATGTTTGGCACTGATTTTGCCAACAGGGTTCTTGTGTCCGACCAAGAGGCGGTACCGGACCTTTTTCTTTTGGTTGAATATGACTTGCTTCATTACGCTCTAGATAACGTGGAGCAGAGGGAAGCACTGTGTGCAGCAGGCCGGGCCGTGCTGGGACTTTACTCAGGGCGAGCAGAGGGAAGCAGGGTGTGCAGGAGGCAGGGCTGGGACTTTACTCAGGGCGAGCAGAGGGAAGCAGGGTGTACAGGAGGCAGGACTGTGACTTTACTCAGGGCGAGCAGAGGGAAGCAGGGTGTACAGGAGGCAGGACTGTGACTTTACTCAGGGCGAGCAGAGGGAAGCAGGGTGTACAGGAGGCAGGACTGTGACTTTACTCAGGGCGAGCAGAGGGAAGCAGGGTGTACAGGAGGCAGGACTGTGACTTTACTCAGGGCGAGCAGAGGGAAGCAGGGTGTGCAGGAGGCAGGGCTGGGACTTTACTCAGGGCGAGCAGAGGGAAGCAGGGTGTGCAGGAGGCAGGGCTGGGACTTTACTCAGGGCGAGCAGAGGGAAGCAGGGTGTGCAGGAGGCAGGACTGTGACTTTACTCAGGGCGAGCAGAGGGAAGCAGGGTGTGCAGGAGGCAGGACTGTGACTTTACTCAGGGCGAGCAGAGGGAAGCAGGGTGTGCAGGAGGCAGGACTGTGACTTTACTCAGGGCGAGCAGAGGGAAGCAGGGTGTGCAGGAGGCAGGGCTGGGACTTTACTCAGGGCGAGCAGAGGGAAGCAGGGTGTGCAGGAGGCCGGGCTGTGACTTTACTCAGGGCGAGCAGAGGGAAGCAGGGTGTGCAGGAGGCAGGGCTGTGACTTTACTCAGGGCGAGCAGAGGGAAGCAGGGTGTGCAGGAGGCAGGACTGTGACTTTACTCAGGGCGAGCAGAGGGAAGCAGGGTGTACAGGAGGCAGGGCTGTGACTTTACTCAGGGCGAGCAGAGGGAAGCAGGGTGTGCAGGAGGCAGGGCTGGGACTTTACTCAGGGCGAGCAGAGGGAAGCAGGGTGTACAGGAGGCAGGGCTGTGACTTTACTCAGGGCGAGCAGAGGGAAGCAGGGTGTGCAGGAGGCAGGGCTGGGACTTTACTCAGGGCGAGCAGAGGGAAGCAGGGTGTGCAGGAGGCAGGGCTGGGACTTTACTCAGGGCGAGCAGAGGGAAGCAGGGTGTGCAGGAGGCAGGGCTGTGACTTTACTCAGGGCGAGCAGAGGGAAGCAGGGTGTGCAGGAGGCAGGGCTGGGACTTTACTCAGGGCGAGCAGAGGGAAGCAGGGTGTGCAGGAGGCAGGACTGTGACTTTACTCAGGGCGAGCAGAGGGAAGCAGGGTGTGCAGGAGGCAGGGCTGGGACTTTACTCAGGGCAACACCTGAGCAGGTTTCAACCTGCTGCTCACCTGGGCTGCTGTCTCTAATCTGTTGTTTGCTTTACCAAAGTGGGAGTGTCAGGGAATCAAGAGCCTCCACTCCATGTAGCCCCTCTGCTGCTCCGACAGTGCTCTCTGTGTCTGTAATAACAATATCCACAGAAAGCCCCACATGACCTCTGTCAAAGGTCCTCCTCCAGCGCCTCGATCTCACACGGGCCGTCCCTCGCCGCAATGGACACTGCGTCAACATGTCATTTTCGTAAGGTAACATGTGATTATCAACCGCCCCAACCCTCACCCTGTGGCTCCACACACACACGCACACGCACACACACACACACACACACACACACACACACACACACACACACACACACACACACACACACACACACACACACACACACACACACAGATTGGTTGTTTTAGACACTATCGACACTGACGCATCTCAATATTGTATTGGGAATCCCGCTACGGTCTCACTGAAGCCAGCCATGGTTCTCTGAGAGATTGAGCGGTTCAAATTTTCATTAGTATCTGAAAAAGCCGGGGGGGGGGGGGGGGGGGCGTCTGGCTAATTCAAGATGAGAAAGAGAGCACGGGTGCTCTTTGTGGTGGGCGCAGGGAGAATCAATGCAAGAGCGGTCGCAAATCAACAATCTGGACATACAGCGTTTGTTCTCATCAAGTGGCCAGGCTGATTCGTGGGGAGATTATCTCTCGATGGAACATGACCACGCGATGATTAGAATTCACAGCAACAACAGGCAGCCGCAGACAACATTAGTGTACTACTCTACCACCCCCTCCCCCTCTCTTTCCCTTGTTTTAAAGCCTCTATACAAAAACACCCTTTTAACCTGAGTATGCTGGAACTGCAATTGAATCCCAGCCAACCATGATATTGACAAAACTGTCTGGCTAGCGGAAAATATTAGCTGAGTTACAGGCAAGGCGATATCTCCCTTTAAAAGAAATTCTCTCTGTCAGGATGGCTCCGGTCAATTAAGGTGATTGCAAAGAGGAAGTTCCCCCGAGACAAAGCCCCATAAACCCTTATATGATGGCGCTGAGGCATCGCCGAACGCCACTTAATCCCGTCTCTCCAGAGTGTTTATCTCCGGCACAGGCCTCGAAAACGCCAGCTATATCACGTTTCCGCATTCAAAGTCCAGTCTCCCGGTCAGAGCCATTATAATAACAACACATCCACACACAAAAAAAACAACAACAATGTTTTGGAGGAACATGGTCATATTTCGGAAGGTGGTGTTTGTTACTCTATAGTGAGAAAGGTGGTGAGGGTAAAATGTCAGTGGGCCAGGTGGAACCTCTCTGCTGCAGATAATGAGGACATCCCTGGCTGAGATTAGTCTCACAGGGACCGTCACACCACTTCAACTGTAGTAAAAGCAGCCATAACATTAGCATGATGTCAATGACGAGAGTGCTGTGGGTGATAATGACAATGCATACTGCTCATCTGATTGATGTAGCGTAATGATTGTTTGTTTGGCAGATAGTGTCTAGCTCTGTTAAGGACTGCCATGTGTAGTTGAACCCTTACACCGAAGAACCATATAACTCAGACCAAATTTGATTCTGATGAAGACGCATCCTGTGTCGAAATGTTCATCTAAAATGAAATATGTTTATTGCCTTGAATCCTTGTGCTCCATTGTTCACATCTCTGATGTCTCTCCCTGATTCAAGATTGCCCTGCTGTGAGAGCACCGGACAGGCCTACAAGAGTACCGGACAGGCCTACTCTGAGAGCACCGGACAGGCCTACAAGAGTACCGGACAGGCCTACTCTGAGAGCACCGGACAGGCCTACTCTGAGAGCACCGGACAGGCCTACTCTGAGAGCACCGGACAGGCCTACACTGAGAGTACCGGACAGGCCTACACTGAGAGTACCGGACAGGCCTACTCTGAGAGTACCGGACAGGCCTACACTGAGAGTACCGGACAGGCCTACTCTGAGAGCACCGGACAGGCCTACTCTGAGAGCACCGGACAGGCCTACTCTGAGAGCACCGGACAGGCCTACTCTGAGAGCACCGGACAGGTCTACACTGAGAGTACCGGACAGGCCTACACTGAGAGTACCGGACAGGCCTACACTGAGAGTACCGGACAGGCCTACTCTGAGAGTACCGGACAGGCCTACACTGAGAGTACCGGACAGGCCTACTCTGAGAGCACCGGACAGGCCTACACTGAGAGTACCGGACAGGCCTACACTGAGAGTACCGGACAGGCCTACACTGAGAGTACCGGACAGGCCTACTCTGAGAGCACCTGACAGGCCTACACTGAGAGTACCGGACAGGCCTACACTGAGAGTACCGGACAGGCCTACACTGAGAGTACCGGACAGGCCTACTCTGAGAGTACTGGACAGGCCTACTGAGAGTACTGGACAGGCCTACACTGAGAGTACCGGGCAGGCCTACACTGAGAGTACTGGACAGGCCCTACACTGAGAGTACTGGACAGGCCTACTGAGAGTACTGGACAGGCCTACTCTGAGAGGACCGGACTACATATCCTTTTTTGTGTGGGTTGGTTTGAGCGTGTGTAACTTCTCCCTTCGTCAATCCAAATCACTTGAAGTGTGAATGTGATAGATATAGGGATGGGTACCGAATTAGGTACTTTTGAGGTACCGAACCGAAACACGTCGGTACTACCGAGTATCGAATCAAGTGAGATACCGGTAAAAAAAATCATTTTTTTTCCTAATTTTTTTTTATTTATTTTTTTTACTTTTTTATTTTCATGTCAACATTCACATGCACAATATATGCTTACCTAGGATTTGACTTGATTCAACAACAAAGCAGTCGGAGCAATGGCAAGCCGAAAACTGTCGAAATTGTAGTTATTTGAAGTTTGGATATTTTTTTTCACGACTGAGGAAGGTAAATAAAATTTCTTGAGACTAAAGTACCGAAAAAAGGTACCGTTGGGTACCGGTATCGATTCACAGGTACCGGTACCGGTATCGGTTCAAATGTGAAAGGTACCCATCCCTAGATAGATCACAAGAAAATACTCAACCTCTACTGTCCACAAGAAACGGACAGTTAACCCGTTGAGTGCCGGAAACGTAGATCTACGGTTTTCTCACGGTATTTCTTTTATTCGCTATTGCCATTCATAATTCAGCGGGGCACCTTGTGCATGCTGTTCTGAGTGTGTCTGAGCTGGCAGACGGTCTTATACCGCCCTCTAACGCCTTCGACCGCTATTGCACTCCATTAGAAACGGTGTAGTTTCTCTGGAGGCTCAGGCGGTAGAGCAGTCGTCTGGCAATCCGGAGGTTCCCGGTTCGATTCCCGCTCCTCCCGGGCAGCGTGTCGATGTGTCCTTGAGCAAGACACTTAAACCCTAATTGCTCCCGATGAGCAGGTTTGCACCTTGCATGGTTGCCTCCGCCGTCGGTGTGTGAATGTGTGAGTGAATGTGTGAATGAATGGGTAAAATGTGAGTAACAAATTGTAAAGCGCTTTGGATAAAAGCAGCCATTTTCTCTACCGAGCTGCGACGTGGGGGCGGGTCCTAAACATTCCGGCAAAACATGCGCTTGTAGGGATGGCTTGGACAACTGACCCCGCCCGCCCGTTCATGCCCAATAACGTCGGAGACAGGATCGCTGTGGATAACTGGAATGGCGATCAGATAATTGGATTATTTCTTTTGCATTACATCAGAGACCAGGTAAGGACTCTATATATCCAATCTTGCGTTGATCGAGCTGGGTCTGAGCTCCGCTCTGAGCGCCTGGATACTGGACTTTTTGAGTGAAAGGCCTCAGGCGGTCAGGGTGGGGGGTCAGACCTCCAACACCATCACCCTGAGTATCGGGTCCCCCCAGGGCTGTGTTCTGAGCCCCCTGCTGTATTCACTCTACACACATGACTGTGTCGCCAAGTTCAGCTCCAACTCCATAGTGAAGTTTGCGGACGACACAGTGGTGGTGGGGCTGATCTCTGACAACGACGAGAAGGCCTACTGGGAGGAGGTTGATGCACTGGCACGCTGGTGTCAGGACAACAGCCTGCTCCTGAACATTGGTAAAACCAAGGAGCTGATCGTGGATTTTAGGAGAACACAGCAGGGGACACACACACCACTGTGGATAAACGGGGCTACCGGACAGGGTGAGCAGCTTTAAGTACCTGGGGGTCCACATCTCAGAAGACCTGACATGGACAACACACATACTCAGTCGTAAAGAAGGCAAAGCAGCGCCTCTACCACCTGAGACAGTTAAGGAAGTTCAGAGTATCAGGGAAGATACTCCAGTCCTTCTACTCCGGAGCTGTAGAGAGCATCTTGACTGGAAACATCACTGCCTGGTATGGAAACAGCAAGGCACAGGACAAGAAGGCCCTACAGAGAGTGGTGCGCTGAGCTGAGCGTACTACGGATATTGCACTACCACCCCTGCAGGTCTTATATAACAAGAGGTGCAAATCCAGAGCCTGCAGAATAATGAAAGACCCTCACCACCCCAACAACAGCCTGTTCAAGCTGCTGCGGTCAGGCAAACGCCTGCGCACACCAGCAACAGAGAGACTTCGGCTCAGCTTCTTCCCCCAGGCCATCAGAGTCTTGAACACTGAACTCTCCACACACAAGCACACATGAGCACACACACAACACACACACACACTACACTGTATACGCTCACACACTAACAGTCACTTTAGCATGAACACACACACACATGCTGCACACGCTCACACTCAACAATCACTTTACACAATGAAAAGGTCAAAGAAAAAGAAAAGAAAAAAAGAAAAAAGAACAGGAGTGGTTCTTGTATAGTAAATAGATGGATACAGCAAGATAGCATAAGGATATATAGTATAACTGTAGATTGTATAGGATAGTATTGTATAGTAGTGTACATAAGACCCAGTGCCTCATCCGTAGCTAACATTGTATTGCACTATTGCAGGACCTTAGCATGTCTTTACCATGCTTTCTGTAAACTTTATGTACATTATACCTGTTATGTCTTATTCTTATTACTTGTATTATTGCACAAATGTCTTATTCTTATTACTTGTATTATTGTACAATCGCTGTGGGCATGACCTCCCGCATTTCACTATATGCTTGTATGCCGTGACAAATAAAACTCTTGACTTGACTTGACTTGATCTGATATTTCTTTCTCCCGCGATTGAAGCTGTCTGTGTGGACTGTGTGGCTGTTTACCGTTGGAGGGGGGGGGGGGCGCCGCGCTCCAGGGCCCATTTCATGTATGCATGAGGAGACATAACATAATAATGATAATCTAGCGTTGATTTCAGGAAGATTCGATAATCAGGCGAAAAATGACAACGTGATAAGTGAATTACACAAAAACGCTATTTTCGCGTCTTTTTCCTGGAATTACTCAGAAGCACCCAAACTATATTCATATTCAAAACGGTATAAAACGGAAATGTACGGATGAAAAAATAATCAGTTTTTTGCATGTTGACCAGAAGCAACTCACTGACAATCAACGGCGTTATTAGACCCATAGCTATAATATAAAATATAGGTTTAGCTCTACAAACAAGGTGAGCGTTTACATGGGGTTAATGGACGGCAAGGCCAGATGCACTTCCCGGAAGGGGCGTGGCACTCAATGTGTTAAGAAGGCCTCTCAAATAGTTGAGGACAACACACACACCCATTACAAACTAATGCCCTCAGGCCACCGATACAGAGCTTCAACACTGAATAAAAGGGGCTTAGGTAGCTTCGTGCCAACCTCCATCAGACTGCTGAACACCTAGGTCTGGTGGAGGCCGGACTGCCCCCCCCCCCCCCCCCCCCCAAGGACTTTGGACTACTTAAAAAATAGACTCCCGTTCCACCTGATGGACGCATATCACCTGTATTATTATTATTTATTATAGAATTGCTCCATATGGATTTTAATATATCATGCTTTAAGTACTGTAGTTCTAATGAGTTGGTATTTTTTTACCTACTGTATGAATGAACACAACACTAACATACCATTTCTAGATAACAAAGTACTCAACCGTATTACCGTATAACAAGTCTTTAACTATGAATGAACTCTAACTTACCATCTTTAGATAATAAAGTTTGAAAACTCTGAATTTGTTATATATGGTTCTTCACCTGACGTACTCAATTATGTGGCACACATTATGGCATGGATTTCAATTGTGTGTCATGTCACTGTTCTTTTTCTGCAATATGACAACGAAACTATCCATCCATCCACCCACCCATCCCTCAAAATATCTAGCTACCTAACAAGTTATCTAGCTACTTTAATCTATCTTATCATCAGAAGCAGTTAGGCAGCTACTGCCCATTCATGCCAATGCTTTCCCAGTATGCCCTGTCACCCTGCACACAGACAGGAACGTCAACACACAACACGAACACTAACCCTGCACACAGACAGGAACGTCAGCACACAACACAAACACAAACACACAGACAGGAACACCAGTGGGGCTAAGAATAGAACACAGCTGGCACTGCAGGGCTTACATATTTCACACTCAAGCCACCATGCTCCAAAATACTCCTCCTCCTCCTCCCCATCCCATCCCGTCCTCTTCCTGTCCCTACTGGGCTCTGGGACCATGGTAGTTCCCACCCTCCCTCCTTTCCTCCACATCTTTCAACCGTTCTTCACCTCCTTGGCAGGCCCCCGACAGGCCCCCCTGCTAGCACAAGATCCATGTCTACATCAGCCAGGATTTATAAGGGATGGAGAGAAGGAGAGAGAGGCAAGAGAGAGCAGAGGTCTCTCTCTCTCTCTCTCCAATCCCTCGTCCCCCGTTCAACTGTTGGTGGCTCACCCGTCCCACGCGAAAGCGACAAGGCTTGTTAATAAATCAATTTGTTGTAATCTATTAGGTCGTACGGGTGGTTGTGTCTGGTACGCTCCTTGGATGCTATATCCCTAAAGGACGTTACGTGTGTAAGGCAGGTGGGACCGCTGGGTCGAGCCTTGTTGGGTTGACAAGGGATTCCCACGTGGGGGTGGGATTAGCGGTTAGCACCACACACCGACTTCAGGTGAAGCCGGCGCTAGCTGTCAAAGTGCTAGCTCGCGGGGGAAGATAGTGTCAAGAGCCAATGCACAGGGTGGGGGATGAGGCTGGATTTTGGCTAGTGTCACCCAGACGGAGAAGCAGCCAGATGGCGCAGCACCACGGGCCAGAGAACAGAGGATGGTCCTGGTGACGAATCCTGGACAGATCCTCATCCTCGCCAAAGAGGACAATGACGTGGCCTAACATTTGACACACAGTATATATACATCCTCAGGCCCAGGGATCTCAATACATACCCTAACTTGGGCCCTCAGTGGACCATGGGTCCGAGTCCTGCTCATGGCCTAGGTCACTGGTTCTTAACTCATCTTCCAATCATTTTGGAGGATGCAGAAAAAATATACAGATAGTTAAATCATCATTCATCATATATCATAACTTTGTTATGCATGCATTTTAACAGGCGTCCCCCTCTGTATTTAGGGGCTGTAAACACTGGCCTGGGTCCCATTATCCTATATCCATCACATTCCTACGCATCCTCTCACCCTGCCGTATTCCCATAAAGCAGAGGATAGCCAACAAAAGAATACCTATCAAGAAGACACACATCCTGGCTACCTGGGCCGCTCACCTGCGATAAATCAAGAGGGCTCCCTGTTTGATATAGCGGTCCTCCCCCACCCCATCTCTTTGCCTCTTTATTTCTGCGCCAGACAGCCGGCATCATTATTATACATGGGAGATCTCCATTGGAATACAGTTTGGCTAATGAGCACCTCTTAGCTGATCACATTAGACCTCCACTTGAGGACACTTAATTACCAGTGTTGCACTTGGAGCAGCTCCGTCTAGGGGACAGGAGAGGTCCTTTAATTAAGGTCTCGGAATCCTACCTATGTTTGTACAATGTCCCTGGGTATGTGTGTGTGTGTGTGTGTGTGTGTGTGTGGATGAATGCGTGCGAGAATCTCTACAGTATATTCAAGATTCAAATGAAGGGAGATGATGTGTGTGTGCACACGCCTTTGTGTATTTCAATGCGAATGGATGTTTATTTGTTTATCTGTGCGTGTGTGTGTGTGCATGCACAAAAGCGTAGGCACTGTTTTGCATGTGTAGATGTTTGTGTGCGCATAGTTTATGTGTGATAAGATAGCTAGAGATGTGTCTCACTGCGGGTGTGTGTATTTGTATGTGCATGTTTGTCCATGCGGCGGCAATAATGTATGTATAAACATGGGTTGGCGGTAACGCGTCCCCAGTGGACAGATGGTCTATCACACAGTAGTACTGTATATATACTCAGGCTGGAGTGTCCTGCGTCATGTCGGCTGGAGCGCTGTGCTCCATGCGCTTCCAGGCAGTGACGGCCATGACTCAGTGCTGAGAACCTGCCCCTTTCTACGGACTTCTCTCTCTCTTTCAGTTTCTTTCCTCTTTCTCATTATGCTCCAGTCCTCCCTTTAATTTTCTCTCTCACTCTGTCTATCGCTCCTACTTCACTCTCAGTCTCTCCCTCTCCTCTCGAATAGGCCGAGACTAGTCAGGAAATGCACATCACTCATAATACTTTCCTAAAATGAAAACAGATCGCCCCCCCCCCCCCCCTCCACTCCTTCGCTGGCTCTCTCTCTCTCTCTCTCCCTCGCTCACTCCACGCTTTCTTTCTCTTTTTTTCCCCCAGCGAGTAGAAAGAAGACATTCTTCGCTCTCAAACAAGGCTGCCTTAGCTTCTCTCTTCATTCTCCTCCTCCTCTGTTCACCATCTCACACATATTCTTCCTCCCTTCTCCTGCAATCTCCTTTGTTGTTTTTGTGCCATATAAACTAACAAAAAAGGACTGTTTATAAAAAAAAATTAAAGGGAGAACCATAACAATCTCACATATTTGACACCAACTCGAAAGGGCAACCTACCTAGTAATAAAGACCACATGACAGTAACATGTAGGCCTGCCTGGTAATAAAGACCACATGACAGTAACATGTAGGCCTGCCTGGTAATAAAGACCACATGACAGTAACATGTAGGCCTGCCTGGTAATAAAGACCACATGACAGTAACATGAAGGCCTGCCTGGTAATAAAGACCACATGACAGTAACATGTGGGCCTGCCTGGTAATAAAGACCACATGACAGTAACATGAAGGCCTGCCTGGTAATAAAGACCACATGACAGTAACATGTAGGCCTGCCTGGTAATAAAGACCACATGATAGACCAGGGGGCTACAGACCGGTCGCCCTGACGTCTGTGGTCATGAAGGTCTTTGAGCGCCTTGTCCTGGCCCACCTGAAGTCCACCACAGACCCTCTTCTGGACCCCCTGCAGTTTGCATACAGAGCCAACCGTTCCACGGACGATGCTGTGAACATGGCTCTGCATTACGTCCTGGAACACCTGGACACTGCAGGGACCTACGCCAGGATTCTGTTGGTGGACTTCAGCTGGGCCTTCATCCTACCGCACATCCAGGAGCATCAGATGTCCCTGCTGCAGGTGCCGGACTCTACCCGCAGGTGGATTACGGACTTCCTGACTAACAGGTCACAGCGGGTGAAGTTGGGAATCAACATCTCCGATCCCAAGTCCATCAGCACTGGCTCCCCACAGGGCTGCATTCTGTCCCCACTACTTTTCTCCCTGTACACCAACAGCTGCGTCTCTCTGCACCCCTCGGTCAAACCCCTGAAGTTTGCGGACGATACCACCCTGGTGGGTCTCATATCCAGGGGGGATGAGTCTGCCTACAGGAGGGAGATCGAGAGGCTGCAGAGCCGGTGCAGCTGCAACAACCTGGACCTCAACGCCCAGAAAACAGTGGAGATGGTGGTGGACTTCAGGCGGAAAGGCAGCCCCCCTCACCCCGATCATTCTGGGAGGCACCCCGTGGCCTCTGTGGAGTCCTGCCGCTTCCTCTGCATGACACTCTCCCGGGACCTAAAATGGGAGCTGAATTCCATCGCTCTCAACAATAAGGCCCGGAAGAGGATGTTCTTCCTACGTCAGCTGAGGAAGTTCAGGCTGCCGAGGTCCATGATGGTCCAGTTTTACACCGCCATCATCCAGTCCATCCTCACCCACTCCATCATCACCTGGTTCCCTGCAGCCACGGTCAGATACAAGGCCAAGCTGCAGCGGGTGATACGATCAGCGGAGAGGGTGATGATCGGCTGCCCCCTTCCCTCCCTCGAGTCCCTACACTCCACCAGGGCCTTGAGGAGGGCGAGGAAGATCATGGCAGACCCCGCTCACCCGGGTCACAACCTCTTTAACATGCTCCCCCACGGCAGGCGGCTACGGCTGCCCAAGACACTAAAGTCCCGCCATAGACTGAGTTTCTTCCCCTCAGCAGCTCGCCTGGTGTCCCCCTGCTCCCCCCCCCCCCCCCCCCCCTCTATGGCGAGCTGCTAGGGCTGGACTTCTGGAATTGAACTTTGTGCTGCACTGTATCCATGTCACCAACCACTGCACTTTATACAGTCTTATTGTTGTCTCACTGTTCTGTCCTGTCTTGCACTTTACTTATTATTTATTTACTGTTGTATTGTTCTTAAGTGTGAAAAAAGCATGCACTGTAAACGTCGAATCACGTTCCATTTGTACTGCAATATGGTGAATAAAGTAATCTGAATCTGAATCTTAATGACAGTAACATGTAGGCCTGCCTGGTAATAAAGACCACATGACAGTAACATGTAGGCCTGCCTGGTACTAAAGACCACATGACAGTAACATGTAGGCCTGCCTGGTAATAAAGACCACATGACAGTAACATGTGGGCCTGCCTGGTAATAAAGACCACATGACAGTAACATGTAGGCCTGCCTGGTAATAAAGACCACATGACAGTAACATGTAGGCCTGCCTGGTAATAAAGACCACATGACAGTAACATGTAGGCCTGCCTGGTAATAAAGACCACATAACAGTAACATGTAGGCCTGCCTGGTAATAAAGATCACATGACAGTAACATGTAGGCCTGCCTGGTAATAAAGACCACATGACAGTAACATGTAGGCCTGCCTGGTACTAAAGACCACATGACAGTAACATGTAGGCCTACCTGGTAATAAAGACCACACGACAGTAACATGTAGGCCTGCCTGGTAATAAAGACCACATGACAGTAACATGTAGGCCTGCCTGGTAATTAAAGACCACATGACAGTAACATGTAGGCCTGCCTGGTAATTAAAGACCACATGACAGTAACATGTAGGCCTGCCTGGTAATAAAG
>NC_140175.1:39805832-39835832 GCF_963971535.1 Notolepis coatsorum
TAGTAGGGCAGTTAACTCACTCAGTGCAAGGTTCCCCTCAGCGATAACACACTTTGGAGGAAAGGTTTATGGCACTGAGGTGCACAGAGGAGGCCGCCCTGAGCCATTATTCCCCAAAACCAAACCTCTGAATTTAGCAAGGTTTGCTTGGGTAAATGTGAGAATGAAGGAGGGGGGGGGGGGGGGGGGGGGGGTTGTTGCAGATAATCTTCTGATAATGAGTTTGAATGTGGAATTTGTGCTGCCTTGCCTGTGTGTGCCGGAGACATGCCACTGTCTGGCACCGAAAAGAAATATCTCCTATTTCCCTTTTCCCAGCTCCACATTATTATTTCATCTCCTTGAGCAGGGGTTAGGTGTTGGATAAATTGCTTTTGGAAGCCTCTCCGTTCGCATTAGTGTGGCTTTTATTGCTGTTAAGGCTTCAAGACATAACCTGATACCACTGTTGTGTGCGAGGGCGAGCCGTGCTCCTTGCGTGAGACAATCACAACATTATTTGCAGAGGATCAGGAAATGCCTCTAATTTTTGTCCCACTCTGACTAGGGAAATATTTGACAGTGGCAACAAGCCCCCTCTCCAAGTTTTGTTGCTTAGCAATTCAACAGAGTTCCAGATTCGCGAGCTTGTAGGAGGATAATTACATTGGCAAAATGTTGTCTATGTGAGTAGAAAATAGAAACGATGTTGTTTCTGTAACATCAGAGCTGTTTGCAAACACACTGTGATGTGATATGGTCATTTTAAATCATTTAAAGCTACATAGGCCTTGGGCTATTTATTATAGGCTGCAGAACAGATCATTTTGTCCTAGGCTTAGTGTTTTAAAACAGTATTCTATTAAGCCTCTGGGGTGTTGTCTGTTGTCATAAGAGGGTTAGTGGTAAAATATGGTAGTTTTCCCGGACCACTGGCTCATGTTAATGATTGCCTGATAATAACGGCACCGGCAATCGGTTCACCTATTTACAACAGGCAGACATGTAAGCGTGCCTCCCACGGTCTCATGACTTGTCGCTCACGCCTGGCTCATGTTTCTATTATGTGCGTTGGTTTATTTGTGTAACCGTACCAGAGAGAAGAGGTTGGAGTGGCAGTCTTCAAGGCTTGCCCCGTTAGCCACCCAATTCGCTGCTGTAGTCATAATCGTCCGCCGATGGGGTCGTCAGTGCGGGGCATGTCGAAATCCTAGATCGGTATCAACACCGAGGAAGGGGGTGGCAAATCGGTTCCCTTACAAGTCTGCCACGCCACTGCCAAGACAAGCGGAATTGTCAATCGGGGAATACACGGCTAACCTCACCAGAGGTCCAAATAACGAGCACAGATATGGGATATTCAGGCGGAGGGGAGGGCGTATTCAAACAGGGAATGCAGAACGCATCAATAAAGACCCAATCGCTATTGATTGAACTAATGGTTTGTTGTTGTAAATCCAACCAAGAGTATTCGCCGATCAGTACATTGTTACAACAATCCGGGTCAGGCGATCCCCAAGCCTGACCATGTCCAAAGCAGGCGGCGAGCACAGCAAAAATGTATCCATGTTTTTAATCCACGCAGCGAGAAATGTCAATCCGTCTCCATGTCGGGTCTTTCTGTTGATACTTTAATTATTAAATAAGCATATAATCCACGGGAAGTCGACCTGTCCTTTTCTTCTCCTCCGGTGCAAAAATCCATCAAAATGTGCGAATAGTCCCGAGAACTTCTAGAAGATACCGTAGTTACGCCTTTATTACTCGACTACAACGGAACAATAAATAGCAACGGATTTTTTTTGAGTTGAGAAATTGCAGATGCAAGATATGTGATATTCCGTCTGCTCTACAAGCTGATGCACCACTTGTGATAGTTTTGGAGAATTGCACGAGCTATTAATAGCTTTCTTTCTTACCACTGCCGTTCCCCTCACAATGTAGCCCAGTCTGCCTCACACACACACAACACACTGCCAACTGGAATGTTTAATCCTTGTTGCTTATTTTTTTTATAAAACAGACTGCAGACAATAAGCGATGCTTAAAGGAATAAAGCCTTGCTCTTTCGCAGGTCAGCCAAAACAGTCGACGTGCTTTATAAAAAAAAAAAAAAAAAAAAAAAAAACAATCAAATGTGTCAAACGATGTCTTGTTTCTTCAAACGGAAAAAAAGTATTCTCACTCCACCAGCAGGAAAACGGTAGCAGCCTTCTGTTGTAGACCGAGGTTTGAAAAGATCCTTTCTGTTTTATTATATCATTACGAAATGTCCTCTCCCCTACAATTACAGCCCGGATCTTTGTTTGTATAGAGACAACAATAGCTGCGATATGCTTGACATTTTTTTGTATAAAGAAACGCCTCAAGAATTCCAGCAATGGTGACAGTATCCTTGTCTGGCGCGGATGATCACATAGATGTTGCACGCTGGCTGGGTCGCCCAGTCCCTCCTATCTCCCCTTATTAAAAATCATCACGAAAAATGAAAAACGTGTCCTCCTCTTTTTACAGCGAGATCCGTGATGTAATAATAATCGTGAATTAAATCCTCGAAGATATGCAGGGTTTCTTCTCGCCGAGGAATTCGGAAGCAACGAGTCCCTTTTCAGGCATTGTTTATTATTTCTCAGAGCCTTTAGTACTGTAATAACATAAGTGAGCGTATGTGTGCATGTAGCCGATGTGTGGCTCTCTCGCTCTGTGTACGAGAGCGTGTGCGTGCGTGTGTGTGTGTCTGTGTGTCTGTCTGTGTGTGTGTGTGCACACTGGGTGCTTTACGCGAACAGCCGCTGTAGCAGCTTCGCGCACTATCTGCCAGCCCACCACCACCACCACGCATAGCAATGTAATGGCGGCCGGCAGTCAGTCTACTAGAGAGAGAGAGACTCGCTTTCCCATTTGGCCAAGTTGAGTTGCTCACGTGATCAAAGTCGGGGATTACAGTGGTGTTTAGAATCTTTGATACGGGCCTTGATGCGACGCTAGAGGCGCCGCGCCAGTCGTGCGCTCTCTGACAATCAGCTGTCATAGAACCGCCTATAGGATTCCCTCATTGTTGCAATGTTGCATTGTTGCACAGTTCCATTGTTGCGCTATTATTGCACACTGTCTGACTGTGACAATGTATCAATGAAAGTGCTTAAAGATAGACATGATGTTCAAATGATTTGTTGCTGATTTTCTCATCGCTACATAATGTCACAATTCTGTTACATAATGGAACCATTCTGTTTCTCACAACAGGTGATGTCATCGTAGGAATGGAGGTCAAAATGACTTTGGCTACTTAAACACATAATACCTGGTGGTATCATAATAGAAATGGATACAAGTTTGCCTTCCACACACAGATTTTGTTTTGAACTCCTGACATAACAGTATGTGGCAGTCTTTGTGTGTAGGGATAGTGGGAGATTATGCAGCCTTCTAGAGTGCAATAACCCATATCCATATTCAGTTTCCTTATGAGATAACAGCACTATCTCTAAGATTTACAAAGAGACACCAAGCAGTGATTGATGAGTTTAGTATTTTATTATGAAGAACGTGTGCAGTAAATGTGTGATGTATATTTTGGCACAAGTTTTGATATTGCAATGCAATGTCTATGTGTTCTCTCCGCTATCCAGTAGACTGTCAGGCGTATAAACGATGCTATATTTACATAATGTGTATTGTAATAAGCATTTTTGTTTATACACTCTAATTAAAAAGGGTACTTCAAGGGTTCTTTGAACGCTCTGGGGGTTCAAAGTGGAGCCCTTTAGGAGTTAATTAACGTTGATTTAAGTGGAGGGTTTCTTTAGGTGTCAACAGCATGCAGTTATTTAAGTAAAAAATAAAAAATAAACGACATGGGGATCAGTGATGTGTTATAATGCTACACAGCTCTTATACACGCTGAGGTCAGACAGAGTCGATTTAAATTTGTGATTTGATTTATTTTTATTTGGTTTCTCTTTGTATTCACATGATCAATGCACATCAAGTAGTGGGAAGCTTGATTTGCCAGGTCCAAAAACCAACGCTTTAAGGAGATTTTTAGAACATTAACTCTTTGGAATAACCTGCCTCAAAACCTCTGCTGCATCTACAGTAGATTCACTTTTAAAAATAATCTTAAATTGTATATTGTAACATTGTATATTGTAACATTGTTACTCAGCTGATAGAGTTGTGCCCTTCCTGATGGCTTGTCGTACAGAACTTGTAAGTCGCTTTGGATAAAAGCGTCAGCTAAATGACTAAATGTAAATGTATATAACACTGTAAAGTATTTTGTTTTGTTTTTTTTGTTTTCTGTTTCTGTGCTTGCATGTAATTTTAGCCATCTTAATTGTTAGTTTCATTATGCATTGTGTGTTGAGTACTGACTTTTAATCATTTTGTTTTGCAATAATAATTGTTTTTGTATGTTTTTTTTGTGTGGACCCCAGGAAGAGCTGGTTGCTATGGCACCAGCTAATGGGGATCCGTAATCAAATCTAAATCAAAAATCTAAATGCAAATAAAGTGCATATTTCCCCTGAAACAATCCTCAATAAATACAACCAGAATACAAAGAAATTGTATAGAACGAGGTTATTGAAGTACATGGATATAGGAGTAAATCAGTCTGTTAGTGGGTGGGCGTTGGTGTCAGTGCTTCAGTTCGTAAACCTGTCAAATAAGCAGCTATAAGTTTCAATTCCTGCTACCACATATAAAAATACTTTTTCATGAGGCATCCTAAGTCCCCCTGCTTTGTGTTGTAGCGACCATAGCTTGTGGGTTTTCATGAGGTGGTGTTGATAGATTTAGATTTGGCATATAGGGGTCGACACACCGGGAGGCCATTAAAGGATCATTCTGGTTCTTTTTCGACCCAGGACGTATTTTTCTGTCATCATACCGATCGATTCCGACCAACATCTCGTCAATCGTGCCACGAATGAGCGAGTTGGCTTTTTCCCCTTCTGGACACATGGAGTTGGCGGCAGCTCTCTTGAGTGCACTTTAATTCAATGGGGGAAACTGTGCAACAGTCAAAACATTTTCTCAGAGCAACTTCTTTTTAAACTCTGAAATGCAAGAATGTATTTAGTGTTTTTGCTGACATTAATGGAAGCACCTTGTGGTCCAGTGATCCTTTATGCACACTTTCATCCCACGCATGTTACAGTATATAGGCTATGTACCGGGAGTGTTTTCAGCCTGGCTTCAGTGGGACTCCAACGGTCCAACCCTTAACTTTGCCATCGCAAGTGCCATGCTTTTTTAACCCATTCATCTACATAACACTTTTAAAGGCCCAATCAGTGATCCAAATGTAAACAAAAGGGTAGACCCACAACCAAAAAATAAATAAATAAAATCAAGTCAATTGACTGAGCTCTTGATAGACATTGATTATATACTTGGTAAATGTGAGTTTTTAATTACATTTGCTGTATTTTATAGCTGCAATAGGTTTGATAACATTGGCAATGTTTGTAAACATTGAGTAAAATAGACCTAAAAGTTCCAATAAGCTTATTTTACATCTACAAATCAAACTCTTTAAGAATGTATGTGAATATAATATACCCTACAATGATGTAAAAAAAAAAATAATAATAATAAAAATGTAAGCCATGGACCTTCACAAGATCAAAATAAGACCGGAACATTGATGATTGGTCAGAAATTCTACAACCACATGCAAGCTTGCTTTCTAGTCACTTCAGGAAGTGCATAAGAGTGGTGGCCGGAGTGCAAAGCCTGCAAACATCAACGTCTGCTCCTGACGGTTCTGGAAACACCACACGATGCATTGTGGGATGGGCCTCAGGGAATCCAGTGATGTACATCCATGACGTATTTTTTGTGCGTTGTCAATGAACCTCCAACAATTTTTTTTTACTTTAATGGAGGGGTAACAAACGTTCGTAGGGAGATCAAATGTTTTGTGTCTTTTTCCATAATATTTACATGTGGGGGACAGTGGATCGGGAGGTAGGGCAGTCGTCTGGTAATCTGGAGGCTCCCAGTTCGATTCCCACTCGTCCTGGGCAGCGTGTCAAAGTGTCCTTGAGCAAGACACTTAACGTAAGGTTATGTATATAACCTAGTTATATGAGTACTGGCTAAGTGTCCCGCTCTTTAAGCCTATCGAGATATACCTCATCTCATGTACCTATTGTACTCCATCAACGAAAAAACAAGTACACCTACACCTGCCGGGTCCCGCCCCTATGGAGGCGTAGCCTATAAGACAGTGGGCCTGGTCACCAAACACTCTTCCTCGCCAAAAATCCCGTTTCCAGTAAAAGATCCCTCAAAAGGGAACTCAGGGCCGCTTAAGAGCGGGACGCTTAGCCAGTACTCATATAACTAGGTTATATACATAACCTTACGTTATATTATCGTACTTGGCCATCGCGTCCCGCTCTTTAAGCCTATCGAGATATGGGTTAGAGCGGACGCGAGGCCCGACAGATGCACCCCCTGAGGACCCGTAAGCCCACATCAAGGGGTTTGGGGAGCCCCGTCACCCCATCCTTCCTAATGAAGGGGGGGGCGCAGTCAACTCCACCTGAGTGCGAGCAAGAGGGAACTAGAACCCCTTGAACACACAGCACAGGCGGAACCACGTGTGACCTAACACACTGTGGCCCCTACCCACACACTCCTGCTACCCTACCAAGGACGGGAAGCAGGAAAGGCCACAGACCCCAGAACCGCCTGGGAGACAGAACCCCCGGTCATGTCCATGAGGTAAAACCTTACAAAGGGGCCCGGGGAGGACCATGAAGCTGCAGCACAGATGTCCTCCACCGAGGCCCCACCCAGGAGAGCGGCAGAGGCAGCCACCCCACGAGTGGAGTGCGCTCTGACGCCCCCAGGGGGATCCTGCCCAGCCAACGTGTAGCAGAGGGCAATGCCCTCGCACAACCAATGGGACAGGCGCTGTTTCGACAGTGCCTTACCGGCACAAGAACCACCGTGACAGACAAAAAGCTGATCGGTAACCCTGAAGTCCTGAGTACGGCTGAGGTAAATTCCCAAAGCACGGACCGGACATGACAGGTGAAGGCTTGCATCTAACTCACTAGTGTGAGGAGGAGGATGAAACGCCTGAACCACAATATCCCGGGAGCGGAAGGAACTCCGGATATTCTTAGGCATGAAGCAGGATTAGGTCACAGAGTGGCACCGCAATCGGCCCGAAAAGACAGGCACTCTGGACGTACCGAAAGAGCACAGAGCTCACTCACGCGTTTAGCGGAGGTGACAGCCAGCAGGAACGCGGTCTTGAAAGACAGCTGTCCCAACGGCGCCTACTCGAGCGGCTCAAACGGGGCCAAGGACAACCGACCGAGGACCAATTGAAGATCCCAAGTCGGAGCCAAAGAGCGTTGCACCGGCTTAACGCGTCGAGCGCCAAGCAGGAAACGCTTCACAAGAGGGTGGCTGAACAAGACATTCCCCTCAAACCCCTCATGATAGGAGGATATAGCCGCCGCATATACCCTCACCGTCAAAGCCGACAGTCTACCAAGGAGAGACTGGAGATAACCCAGGACAGCATCCAGGGGGCAGGAGACTGGGTCCTTGCCCCCCGCCTTACACCACTCGCGTAAAGCGCAACAGTGGAGGGAGCATGTGCATTCCGGATGGTATCAACCACAGAAGGGTCCATCCTCTCCAGACTCACCCTCCCACCAGCCACACCAACAGGCGTTGGCCCAACATCGGGTACTGGAACAGTGACCCGTTGTGCTGTGAGAGGGCTGTCGCCGACCAAGGAATAACCCAAGGAGGAGCGACCAGAAGCTGGATCAAGACCGGGAACCACACTGCCGTGCCCCGGTCTGGCGCGACCAGGATCACCATCCTGCGCTCCCTCCGTATCCGCTCCAACAGCTGACCCAACAGCTGTACAGGAGGAAAAGCGTACAGAAGACCGGGCGGCCATGGAAAGGTCGAGAAGGCATCCACCCCCAAGGGGGGATGATCTGCTCGACTGACCGATAACCACAAGGGGCACTTGTGAGAGCATCGGCTCGCAAACAGATCTACCGAGGCCTCCCCGAACCGATCCCAGATCTGTCTGACTATGTCGGGGCGGAGTTCCCACTCGTCGTAACGAGGACCGCCCCGAGACATCATATCCGCGCCCAGGAATGTGGAGCGCCCTCAGACTGCGCAGCCTGCGAGATGCCCATAGCCAAAGTTCGACCGCCGCCCGGAGCAGGCGGATGGAACGAGTCCCACCCTGCCTGTTGATATACGCCGCTGCCGTCATACTGTCTGTCCTGACCAAAACGTGCTCGCCTACCACCAGGTGGTCGAACCGTTTGAGGACCAGGAGGACCGCCTTCAATTCCAACACATTGATGTGCGGGGTAGATGGGCCAGCATGAACCTCCGTCCAGCTGCCCCCCACTGCGTGGGTCCGACACGTCCCTCCCCAACCCGTGAGAGAGGCGTCGGTGAAGACCGTGACGTGTGAGTGCCTGCTGCCCATGGGGACCCCAATGGTGAGGATACCCAGCCTCTTCCAATGGGCGAGATCTCCCCATATCGACAAAGGAACCGTCAACCGTTTCCATTTGTCCCTCACCGGATCTATTCTCATAGAGAAAAACCACCTCTGTATCCTCCTCATGAAGAGGAGGCCAAGAGGAACCACCGTGTGAGCAGATGCCATCATACCGAGCAGACGCATCACTTGCAGCGCCGTGACCGTCCCTCCCAGACGGAAACCCCCGAGCGTGCGAAGGATAGACACCCGGCGCTGGTCCGAGAGGGTTACAATCATGGGCCTCGACCTCAACGTCAAGCCTAAGTACTCCACCTGTTGACTGGGAAGAGGCGTACTCTTCTTCCAATTCACAGCAAAACCCAGCCTGGTGAGGAATTCCACCACCAGCCTGGTATGAGACCTGGCAACCTCCTCCAAACGACTGAGGAGTAGAATGTCGTCGAGATAGAATAGAACCCGTATCCCCCGATGACGTAGAGGCTCCAGCGCAGTCGCCACGCACTTGGTGAATGTGCGGGGAGCCAGAGAATAGCCGAACGGCAACCTCTGGTACTCGTACGCTACGCCCTGAAACAGGAACCGTAGGAACTGCCTGTGAGGAGGGAAAATCGGGATGTGAAAATACGCATCCTTCAGGTCTATGGAGGTGAACCAGTCTCCCCTCCTGACAGCAAGCAGAAGGAGTTTGACGGTCAACATTCTGAATGGTCTCACTACAATCAACCGATTGAATGCGGACAGATCCAGTATAGGTCTGACCCCCCCTGTTTTCTTGGGTACCAGAAAATAACGGGAGTAGACGCCTGACATCGCGTCCTCTCTCGGAACCACGACAACGGCCTGCTTCGCCAACAGAGATTGGATCTCGTCGGCCAGGGCTGTCACTGCTTCTGACCCTGACAATAGGGTCGGCACCAAACCTGAGAACGGAGGGTGGGGTTGTGCGAACTGCAAAACAAGCCCCTCCCTCAACGTTCTCTCTATCCACCCCTCCAAACGGCATTCTTGTCGCCATATGTGAAAATAATCCCACAGCGCACCCGCCGTCAACTGACGCTGGGCCGCAAGGAACAGTAGATAGTTGGCCCGGTCCCTCCCGCTGTGCGACGCACCCAAGGGGGGACCCCGACAGAAAGGGCCGGTTTGATACGGGAGAAGCTGTCATCAAACTGGTTGACACACACCCCCCCCCCTGAACACCCCTCTAGCGTATGCCGAGGAGTTGTTCCGCAGCTAGACACGCAAGGCATGAGGACCCCATGGGCTCCTACACGCCGAAGCCCTGCAGTGATATTGCTAACACCCAAATCACGCTCGCCTCTTCTTTGCAGACCACTGCCGCTCTCACGGGAGTGGGAGGCATCAGCGCGATACCCTGCCTGGCGAAGGCGAGGCCGGGGTAACCCTTGCTGTGCATTCAACAGAAGAGGCCTCGAGTCCCCCTGCTGACCACCGTAGCTAGTGGCAGCTGTAACACCAGGCTCATCCATCACACAACATGTGGTGCAGGAGCCACGCGACAGCACAACATTCTCACGGACAGACCCAGGCTCAGCCATCAACTGGGTGTCAGCCCCTGTCCCCATGAGAAGTGAAGAATGGGGCCGCATGCGCTTCAAAGAAGGTTCGCGGCCCGCAGCCAAAGGAAAACGATCAGAGCCCCGCTTCCGTGGGTAACAGAGAGAGGATTGAACGGGGAGCGGCTGCTCGCGGCAAAGTGACGACGGCTTGTTTTATCCAAGCCGAATTCACCCAAAATGGCCGATCCCTCAGCCGCCAAGGCTGTCGGCCTTGTGGAACCCTGTTGACTCTCCGCCCAGGGCACCACTGGCGGGGGAAACATGGCCGCCTGTCGAGGGTCTCGCCACAGTCGTCGACGAGACCGTGCTCCCACCTCTGGCTGCACAGCGTGAGGCGGTGTAGGACCCAGATCAACAACAGCCTGCGCTTCCACAGAACGACCAAAAAGACTTTCCGTGGAAAAAGGAGTCGTGAGAAGAGAAAACCTATCCTCTTCCCCAAGAGGAGAGTGCTCCAACCAAACATGCCTAACAACAAACGTTGATAGCATCCTAATCCTCCCCGCAGTTATAGCTTGCGACTGAGTCAAGATCTCTATAACACCACAAACATGCAACATGTTTACAATGTCGGCTGGACCCATAGCCCTACTACCCGACGCCAATGTGGATAGGAAACTAGCCAGCTGAGCCATAACACTGGCCGCCGCTACAAACCATCCTGCAGCAGTATACCACTCATCCGTCCATACTGCCACCCTCTGAGCCGATTCGCTCTCAAGCATCGGCCGGGTGGGACATCGTTCATCCCCGCCGGGGCACAGGAACAAAGCTACCTGGCTACGTAGCCACGGTACACCCGGCCTGCACCCTCCCTGTTGTTAGCCCGTTTACCCGTAAAAAAGGTAAATAGGACTCAGCGAAACCCCCCACATTAGCAACCAACTGACCGTCATCAATGAAGCGGGCAAGAGGAGGGAAAAACGGCAATGTCCCGCAGCGGGGATTATTAGAACAACGACCCATTTCAGCATCAACATTAGCATCAGCAGTAGGCAGGGGTAAACAGGGGAGTCACTAGCGGCGTCTGTTTTCCCCCACGGGGAGCCGGCCCGGAGGCCGCAGCCAGGCTCTGAGTTGAGGCGATGTACAGCTGGTCACTCCACGTTGCCAACTGCCTAGCCGATTTCCCCTGGGGAACCGGCTTTCTTAACGGCTCCCACACCATTTCGGGACAAAGTATGGATGCCATCGGGCTATCAAGCCGAGGCACCCCGTCCTTAAGCCCCTGGACCAAACCCACCACCCATGTGACTGGCACGTAGGCGGGGGTAAGGCCAACGATGCGGGAGATTACCTGTCCCTGTGCCACGTAGGCCTCCATTGCTGGGAAGAATGGGCAGACAACGCCTGTCTCTCTCACAGGACGACGTTACCAGAGATGACCTATCATGTCATCAGGAACAGGTGCCGGCAGTGGCTGCGGCAACGCCACGCCATTAGCAGCTGCGGCGGCCGCCATGAGCTCGGGGAACAAGGCAAGCAACTCCCCTTGCATACCTCCCTCCACGTAAATCGTGTCCCTCGCGTACGGGAGGCTGCCTCGGGCACCAACGTCCAACGCGGCAGATAGCTGGGCATCTTGTCTCGGGGTCGGAGGTTCTAACCCAACCCTGGAGTACAAGGGACCCCAAGGAGATGCAGCACTCCCTGCCACTCCCCGAGGGGGAGAGTGATACGTCTCTACTGGGGCTTCGAACAAGAGAGCTCCCGCCCCCTCCATGTAATCCTCAGTTTCCATCGGAAATGGAGAAGAGGCAAGAGAACTCTTGTCCGGCTCCAGCGCAACACTAAAACCAGGCCGTTCAGCCCTGCTGCTCGCCGCCTTATGACGAGAGCGAGCCGAAGCGAAGAGTCTGCGACACAAATCCTTGGCCACCAGAGGAGCTGTCGGCCTATCGGCCACTGTCCACTGGCGGGGGAACCAGGGCCGGAACCCGGCCATCTCACAGGAGATGGAGGCTCAACGGCCCCTCGGCGGGGCAAACTCACCACCGGGCGCCGCCCAGGCGCACCTGGCTGCCACGACCGTGGAGCCAGAGATGGCCCACCACGCACGGAGGACGCTGCGATAGTGAAGCGCTGGTGGAGGGTAACGTTGTGAGCGTCCCTCCGACAGTGAAGACATTATCTCTTCGTTTTTTTCGTAAATTTGCGAGAGAGAAAAAAACAAAGATACAATGTCAACGTAGCTCCTTTCCAACAATTATTTCGGCACTAAACTCAAAGTGGTGTATACAGGCACTTTACGGTGGTGAAAATAGGGAAGGAGCTGTTGGTGTGGCCAAGACCCCGCTTATGTAGAGGAGCGGATGTGGGTGTGGCCAGGCGGATGGGTGTGTACATGTGGAGAAAAATTATTCATTATTAGATTGGATAAAAGGATAGTTCCAAGCGAGCAGAGTGTAAGCTATACGATAATATAACTGAGTTTTCTCATAGACTTTAATTAATTCGGCTGTTTTTCTCTTCCTGTTTTCGCTCGTTAGTGTTTCACCAGATCCCTGATTCATACATCCCCAGGTGGGGTATCGTTGGAAAGCCACACTCATTGGCTACAACATTCCACAATCATTTTCGAGATTGGATCTAGATTGACGGAACTAGAGCCCCAAGAGTCGGGAGTGGTATTTTGCGCAATACCGTGTACTTTGCACAAGCCTGAAATACCGTCATGTAACTCGAGAACCGCTGAACGGATTTTGTCGGATTCTGTCGCTATCGACAGGCAACAAATAAGCCTTCATTTAGATATATATTGTATTACAAAATATGCACACCCGAGCCACTATGGGTCGCCAAAGTGCCGGTGGGCAAATTGTCCTAAAAAAGGCCCACATGTGGTACGGCACAAGGTAAGAGGCTAATTATGGTTAGATATATTTTTTTATTAAAACATTTAATTTTATTATTTCAGATAATGGTTGAAGAAGTGCGTCTTTAGTCGAGGGCGAAAGATTGGACGGGTTTCGGCTGTCCTAACTGGGGTGGGTAGTTCATTCCATAGATATATATAGAACACTAGATAGCTTAAGGCAGAGTCACCAGCGTCGCTGAACCGCCGCCATCTTTCCCCGGTCAGCCTTGAGTGAGGGTGAGTGATCTGCACAGACAAAAATACTCGCTGAAATATTGACGGATTTACAAATGGTTTGGTTTATTACAAGCATTATTAACGTGGCTATGATTCAAGCGGTTGTAAAAAAACATTTTTATAAGTATGCAGTATCATAACTACATCTTTGATGTTTATAGCAAACCAACCCGTTTGAAAATCGGTAAAGAATTGAGCAATCTATGGTTATTTAAATAGTACATGCACCATAGACATTAATGTTATCAGTAGCTGAGCTGCCTCTGGCAAGATGGCCGCCCTACGACGACGTCGCTCTCCATTGGCCGGCAGCGCGGGTAAGCTATCTAGTGTTCTATATATATCTATGGTTCATTCCACCATTGTGGAGCAGGGGCGTCCATTTGGTATGGCAAGGTATGGCACTCGCCATACCTTGGCAAAAAAAAATGTAAAAAAAAAAAAAAAAAAAAAAAAAATTATGTTGATTTAGAATTCGAATGTCAACATTATGAACGAAGCTTCGAACTATTCGGTACAGCCCTAGCATGTTTTGATATTGTCAATTATCTCACTTTTAATAGGTGACTTTTGCTGTGACTAACTGAAATATGCCCAAAAAAAAAGGAAAATGGACATAGGGACGTTTTTTTATCAAAGGGCAGCAGAGACAAGTGATACAGGGACACAGGTAAGGTCTGTCTTAGTGATTATAACAGTGCAGTTCAGCATTCAGTAACCCATACTTTTTGTGAATGTGTTTTTGATACTACATTCTGTTGAACACACCTCAAAACCGTACCTAAGGAAAATTGTCTCAATTGCAAGAAAAGTTATAGACAGTTATGATATTACATTCTGCATAATTCATATGCAAAATATTGTGGTTCCCTGCTTTAGTCTGTTGACACATTTCTATACTAAAAATGCTTGTGTAGTCCTCCTGTGTCATACCTAAATGTCATATAACTGAATTGTATAGAAACAACTCACCAAAAGTGACTATTGCACAACTGATTTGACAAAAGAATTCCACCCCTTCACCCCCCCCCCCCTCGCCATACCTTGCCTTTTAGTGAAAGGACGCCACTGTTGTGGAGCAAGGACTGAGAATAGGCGACTTCTCTTTGATGACCCTCCTGGAGCTCGGATAGGAGTAGGTCTGAGGCGGCCAGAAGATGCAGAGCGTAGGGGTCTTGAGGGTGTGTAGTTAGAGACCATTGACCGGAGGTAGGCGGGGAGCGGTTCCCTTTGCCGCACGCAGTGGTGCAGTGGTGATTTCATAAGTGGTTGTACTGTGTTTTAATGACGTCACGTGCGCTCCCGCTCGTGCGCATGTGCATACATGTTCCCTCGCGTGCGCACAGAACAGCTCCGACCAGCATTAATTTATGATTAGAATGATGTTTGTATAGGAAATTACTAGTTTTAGTTTAGTTTTTGTAAATATTGCCTTTAAATAGAGAAGCTGAAAAAGGTAGCAGGATGTAGCATTCAATATATAAAGAAACAGATATGGTTGAAAAACAAACAATGTTTTAAATGTAATTGTAGATACATTGTAGTTACAATTTCTTTAATTGAATTAACTAGAAAAGTAAATACCAACTAAATTAACAATGTAACAGTTTACAGAAGGACAATTTCCTTCTGAAGCACAACTTAAGAAATGTCTCATCCTTCCAGTCGGGACCATTTGTCACATAGTGAGAGGTTCCACAGCTCAAGCAAACCCCCACCAATTGGTACAGGGCTTGTATTTTGGTTTTGCTCTTCTCGTTCTTTGTTATGCTATTGCTATGCTATTGTTATGCAAAGGCATGTAGCTAGGTGAGTACCGGTACTTGGTGCACGGCAAGACGAGTCGAGTGAAAGTTGTGAACGCATGTTTGTGTGCACTCGCGTGCATGTGCGTGCGTGTGCTTCTGCTCAGAAAAGTGGTGGAACGGCGTGGTACCGCGTGGCATCAGCACTGCACCCCTGGCCGCACGTTATGCCAGGTCGAGGGCCTTGAAGCGGATTCGTGCAGCAATGGGGAGCTGTGGGGTGACATGGGCCGACTTCGGTAGGTTTGAGATCAAGCGGGCCGCTGCGTTCTGAATGAGTTGAAGAGGCCTGGTGGCACTGGGAATACATTCCCCGAGATCCATAGATGTCCCTAAAACCGAGGCACTTCTCATTGGCACCCCACAACAGGTTCAGTCTTCACCCATATCCCATCTCACCTTTGACGGCCAGGTCATCCCCCTCTCCCCCTCAGTCACAAATCTGGGGGTTCGATTTGACCCCCACCTGACCTTCAACATCCACATAAAACACCTCTGCAAGACCTCATTCTATCACCTAAAAAATATATCCAAACTTTTTTCTTGTGCTGTTGTCTTTAATTTTCTCTTTATACTATGTTTTTAACTATGTTCTATTTTTATAAAAAATGTATTCTGTATTTTATTTTATTATTATTAATAATAATAATATTTTTTTAACTATGTTTTAACCCTATAGCACTTTGGGATCCTAGTGAACGAAAAGTGCAATACAAATACAATTTATTATTATTATTATTAGATACCAAGAACAATCAAACGGTTGGGTTTGGAACCCAATGTGTAGGCAAGGAAACACGGTAGGCAGAACTGAGCAAAACCCAATATGGGTATATTTAATAGGGTGGTCTAATGTACAGGCATGGGTCGGTACACAGGGGAAATTCTCGTAGTGTCCAGGATATACACGGGGGCATGAATGTCATACAGACAGGGTGAAAAGCAGGAAACGTTGTCGTCAGCCGGGTGTAGGTCAGAGCAGTACTTTGTGAGCCAGGCCAGTGTCTCCAGGTCTTAGCCGACAGGTCAGTGTCTCCAGGTCTTCACCGTGCAGGCTAGGAGAGAGTATGAGAATAGAGATTAGAACAAGGTTGTGAGGAAGGCCAGTGTCTCCAGGTCTTCACCTGCAGGTCAGTGTCTCCAGGTCTTCACCTGCAGGTCAGTGTCTCCAGGTCTTAACCAGCAGGTCAGCGTCTCCAGGTCTTCACCGTACAGGCTAGGAGAGAGGATGAGAATAGAGATTAGGTCAAGGTCAATGAACAAGAGATCCAGGTGAACAACTTAAGCAACAGAGTAGAGACAAGAGCATAGTAACGTGACTAACGAGAGTTTACGATCGGACAGCCTCCAGACCGTAGATCAGCTGCCCCGTGGGCCGTGACACACCACATGTATAGTTAACGATAATGAGAGCAGTAGAGTGGGGAAGAGAACAAAGAGAGGCAGGAGCACTGACATGGTAGAACCATGACACCTTGTAGAAGTGGAGCAAACCTCCATTTACTTGGGTATGTGCTTTTAGGCACATTTTCTGAAAATATGGCTAGGGCTTAACCTCTTAAGCCCTAGCCCTAGCCCTATTTTCTGAAAATCGGAAAGGAGAATATCAATTATTATTATTTTCACACCATGAAATAACACCATGCTAACATTGACCAGACGTGAACAATTTAGCACCTTCAGCACCTTGAGATCAAGTGTACAAAGAATCTAAGCAAATAAATAAAGGGCAGATGATTTACAGGTTTTTTTGTAGATACAGTACTGAATTTTGCCATCCGGACACATGCAATTTGAAATATGAATATAGAATATAGACTATCAGGCCTATAAATGACCTTATTATGGCCAAGTCATACATCTATGGATCAGGCCAAATCTCCTCTTTCCAATGGCAGTGTTAAATCTGGATTTAGTACCACCAGGCAAAGACCGTGAATGAAATCTACTGTAAGTACAGTTACATTTGTATAATGTTCATAGCTCAGATCAGATTGCAACGCTTTTTTTTCTAGACGTTCACAGAAAGGTAAAGAAACTATATACGTTGTATTTTATGGCAATACCGTTCAGATTTGTTCGACCTGTGAGATATAGTCATGAAAATAACGTTTTAATAATATTCGCGTCAGCCGGCTCCAAGTTTGACAGTGGCTGATGTGAGCTGCGTAATGTAGTTTTATGAACTCTACGTCCATCGAAAGCCCTGGGTCTCCTCTTTCTTAGGACAACGACTTCATGAGGGTGTCATTTCCTCGCGTCAATATTGTTAGATCCTGATCAATCTGGCCAGTATCACGTCTTCGTCTGTTTGGCTCTCCATCCACTCCTCTGCGTTGTGTAATTTTAATGGTCCTGACGTCTCAGATACTGGCTGATATAATCCTTATCTCTCCCCGTTAGTGCGATCCGCAAACCATAATAATTCTCCACCTTCGTAAGAATTCGACACTTTGACACAGCGTAATACCTTATAAGGAGAAGCGTTGTTTATTGATATAAACAGAAGCCTCAGCTCAGATGTTAACAGGTTGTATTGTCCTTGAAAAGTTTATTCTAATGATCTTTCGGGGTGTTCAGTCTATCGTCCTCCTGCTATTCAGTCCAATGGTGGGCAGGCCTGGTCTTTAGCCTAAACCCTCCTCGCGTTAGCCGAAGCTAATGATGATGTGTCATTCCCCCCCCCCTCTCCATGATGAGAGGAGAGAGAGTCTCTTCTGGTTTCTTCCCTCTTAGTCTCAGTCAGATTTTAGTCTGGCCCTACCCGGAACCACCGTCAGCTTTATAGGATCTTAGTCATAGCTATGATAGCCCGCCCCTCTTCTGGTTGTCATGCGACGTGCTGTCATGACAACTGCTAATAACTAGGGGACTACAGCCCCCTCAGCATCGACGGGGCACCGGTTGAGAGAGTCAACAGCTTTAAGTACCTCGGAGCCTACATATCCGAGGACTTGACATGGACCACACACATTGACAGTGTTGTGAAGAAGGCACGACAACGCCTCTACTTCCTCAGGCGCCTAAGGAAGTTCCAAGTCAGTCAGAAGATCCTTAAGAACTTCTACTCATGTACAATAGAGAGCATCTTGACCGGCAACATCACCTCCTGGTTTGGGAATAGCACTGCACAAGACCGAAGCAGACTACAAAGAGTGACACGTTCAGCCGAACGCACAATTGGAGGGGGGCTCCCCACCCTCCAGAACATTTACAACAAGCGTTGCAAGGGCAAGGCTAAGAGAATCATTAAAGACTCCAGTCACCCGAACAACTGCCTCTTTGAACTGCTGCGGTCAGGCAAGCGATACCGGAGTCTCAAGGCGAGCACAGAAAGACTCAGAAGAAGCTTCTATCCCCAGGCCATCAGGCTGCTAAACGAACAATGAACACTACACAACAACAACCACCAAACGCACATAGCACACACATCCACACGCACACACTCACTTTAAACAAACACACTGTAGCACCCACTCCACACACTTTATAGCACACACCCACTTTAAACAAACACACTGTAGCACCCACTCCCCACACTTTATATTTATTGATGAAGGATTGCACTACAACTCGTACACCTTACTGTAAATTGTACCTAAATTGTACCTCATCCCATTTCTGCTTTGCACTATATAGTACTGTACATTAGTACACTGTATAGTATTGTATATTATATGGTAACTCAGAACATTGTACATATGTCTATACCGAACACTGTGACCTCATTTTCTTCTTCTAAATTACATGCTATACTATGTTATTTGATACTATCTTGTCTAGCACAGTCTCTGGAGCGTAACAGTAAGAAGCATTTTGTATGAAAGTATTCTGTACTTCTGTATGACAACTATTAAAGAAACTTGAAACTAACCTTTCACACATTTCAAAACGTTTCATTACTGTCAAAACTTCCATCGCGCCCTGCCTCTGTGCCCACACTCGCTATCAGCTTGTTCTTACAAGGAATGTCAACATTCGGCCCTGCTCAGTGTGGTGCTCACAATCACCCTGCTCTACTGAACCACCGTCTCCTGCTTCCACCGTCAGCATGCACTTCGACCTCTCTGGCACCGTTACATGCTACCATCTCCCCCCAATCTATACATCACATACATTGAATAAACCCCGTTTTCTCTCAATATCATCCGGTTTCCAATGCAATGCACAGAGAATTCTATAAACTCATATTTTAATAACACTTAAAATCATTGGTAAACAAACGTGTTGAAAATATACACTTTGACTGCTGTTTTGATAGGGTTAGGGTCTTTACTCTTGGGTACATTTGAAAAAGAAACGCAACATTAATTAATACGGACTGTATTAATCTATTTATTACGTGAAATAAATCTCAGTCAGATACCGGGCCGGTTGCGTGAATATTTTCGGCAACCAACTTGTGTTTAGCGTTTCTCTGATTGGCCACTACGCCCATGTGACTGCGGCAACGCAAGAGAGCTGCCGCGCGGAAATAGGCTGTCTATTGCCTCGCGCTGCAGCGCGGAAATAGGCTGTCTATTGCCATTCTCTAAGACAAACTCTAACCTTAACCAGCTCCTTAACAGCGCCTAAACTTAATCCTTCTAACCATAACCAACTCCAAAACAATGCCTAACCTTACCAACTCCGAAAGAATGCCTAACCTTAACCTTAACCATAACCAACTCCGAAAGAATATTGCCATTCTCTAAGACAAGTTGGGCGTGGCTAGACACAAGTTGGTTGCCTTTAATATTTAGGCGGGCCGGTTGGGCTTAACTCTTTGACTGCCATGCTGTTTTTCCATCCTTACTCCCTGGCGTTTTTTTACCATTTTCACGATGTTTGCAATGCATACCCATCGTATATTCTATATTATAGCTATGGAGACAATAGTATGGCTCATTTGACAGGCAATATTTATACTCCAACAGGAAAAAAACTTTTATTTCTACATACCTTCGTTCCTGCAATACCAGGCTAAAACCTGTCCTGTTTCAAAATAATCCAGTCTCGTTTTCTGGAACGCGAGATATGACGTGTGTTGTGCAGCATGCGCATTTCGTGCGGGTTGCTCGCCTGACAACTATATTATTTCCAGGTCAAAGGTAAACACGACCATATATAGAATGTTTCAATTCACAAAGCCACCAGGGGGGGGGGGGGGGGGGATCATTACAAAGGCATGTTTTATGATGGGGTTCGGTAAAATAGACATTACCTTTGTCAGCAGGTCCAAAACCCTGTCCACTCTTGCTCCAAGTGTCTTGGATCAGAACAGGAACAATAAATATAACGTTAGTTGGCCCTGGCAACGTTACATCCAGATAACCTTCTTGCTGTCTTGTCGCACAGAACTTGTAAGTCGCTTTGGATAAAAGCGTCAGCTAAATGACTAAATGTAAATGTAAATGATAACAGATAACGTTACATCCAAACAGCCTGTTTGAAAATACTAGAATCCAACATATAATCTGGTGAAAACGCACCTTATCATCCACAAGTGTGATCGTTTTGTCCTCTTCATAATAATCTCCAATAGTTTGCGGTCGCCATTGCCGGTACCAGTTGCCTCTGGAGTGCTATCCCGGCGGCGACTATACAACGAGCGTTGAACAGAATATGTTACCTCCTCGGCCGGTTTGACTATAGTATTTTTATGATTTACCAGAAGTGCTGAGTCCAATGTAGTCTGGTGAAAACGCACGTTATCATCCATAAGTGTGATCGTTTTGTCCTCTTCATAATAATCTCCAAAAGTTTGCGATCGCCATTGGTACCTCCGTACCACTGCTCGAGTGCTCTCAACGCCGGCGTGTGAGCCCCCCACACTAAACTAGCCCAGTTCAAAAGGTAGGCGATACTGCCACCTATCGGGATTCGATCGTCATTTCAATTCCAATTCCCTCATAGCTTCAGGGATCACACACCAAGTTTCGCCTGACTGTTTAGTATAATATAATAAAAAAATAATAATTTAAAACAAGTATACTCATTTTCGGTGTTCAATGAGTTAAGGGGTTAACCTTTTGTATGTAGGCTAGTTATATCCATATAAAACTCACACAATGCAACAGAAAGTTGTTTTCTGTTTTGTTTCTTAGTTGTTAGTTTTCATTTTTCTAAATCTAGGGATTTGCCTTCAAGCACTTGCAGAGAGATTAAATAAACACATTGTCAACAGGCTATGTTTCATTGTCAAACAGATGCTTCCCTTAATAGAATGCAATGGTTTGCTGCTCTTGTAGCGTGACCAAATGCAAGACAGCATGCCGATTTTATAGGAGAATAAAGTAATCCTGAATACAATATGTAAGAATAAAGGTTTACATGATATATAAAGCATTTGATCTAAATATAATCATTTAGATAAATTAACGAATTACTTAAAAGCACAGTCGTCTAAGTAGGTAAATTGGCTAAATGACTAAGCAGCAGAAACACTGCAGAACAAAACAGAAATTATAGGCTGATAGAAACTATGTCTTCATAGTCATTACTGGGAACTTACTGCTTGTGTTTTCAGCACCATGGGAAGTGCAGTGCGCCATATAGACCATTTGAGGAATTCGTATTTCTAGCTAGACTGCTTAGAGCCTTCTGACGAAGAGAATGTTATATTATGTTATATAAAACTCTTGGCATGTCAGAGAGAAATTCACCTTGACTTGAATCTCGATCATCGTGAGATCCACCCCGCATCAAGTTCTCTGAGATTAGTGAAGGAGAAGAGACAGCTAAGAAAGCAGTGGAGAAAGGTGACAGTGGGTGGGAGAGAGAGAATTAATGCAGGAAGAGCGAAGAAGCCGGTTAGCAGTACTCAGGACTCCTGAGTCAGGAGGGCAGAACAACTAAGGCAGAGAAAGAAGAAGGAGCAAGTCAGGACAGCATTCTATAGGGATCCATTTAAATTGGTTAAGAAGGTCCAGCCAAGGAAAGGGAGGGCAACTGAAAGGGAGAGGAGGAATATTTAAAAAGAGGAATATTTAAAAACAACTCAGATACAGGAAAGAATTCCTTCTGATTAACCACCATTAGGCGAGCTAGAGTATACTGTTGTGGAAAGGTTGTTTAACACAGCAGGAGACGATATTTCCAATTGTAACAAATAGGTAATTTATTTAAGAAAAAGAAGTTCTTTAACAGCAAGAGCTATGGGTCAAAGAGGATCACCACAGCTTGAACAAAAAACACTCTGTCCTGGATCCCTTTGCCTGTCCCTAAATCCCCTCTCAGTCCTGCCCCCCCATGACAGATATGATGACGTATCACATCATGTCAGATCTGACATGACGTACATTAAGATGATACGTAGATTTAACATCGGAGAGAGAGAACATGAAGAGAGATAAGCAAGATATGATATCCACACACGATATGATGTAGAGAGTGAGATGTGTGTGTGTGTGTGTGTGTGTGTGTGTATGTGTGTGTGTGTCTGTGTGTGCGTGCGTCTGCGTACAGACGTATGTGTATTGTATGTGTGTATTGTGTATGTGCGTGTCCGTGTGTCTGTGTGTGTGTGCTGTGCCTGTGTCTGTGTGTGTGTGCTGTGTATGTATGAAAGAGAGAAAAGAACAAGATAAGATTACCAGCACACAATGTGCCGTACTGAAATGTCCCTCTGTCCAAGTTGTTTTAAGAACGTCAGCCAGACCGTCTTTCAGCACTGCTAGTTGACCTATATTAAACTAGTCCACCTCATACACATTTTCCCCAACATTCCCCCATTTGGGGCTATCCCTAGTCCCACCCAAATCATATAACCAAGAAAATGTGAACGTCTAACTAAACAAGAAACCTTACTTCATTCACTGGACCCCTAACGGACCAACAAAGGCTGACTACCGTTCTCACAATAAACACAAAACCGCTCAAAACAAGAGTAATAATAAAACATCAAAAAAATACCCCAATTTATAATCCTAACCTGACAGACAAATCCCCCCAACCTCCACCGCTTACCAAATGAGCCACAGTTCCGGCCGGAAACCGCGACTCTCATCAGGGAAAGGAGAAGTTGACCGTCAGAACTAAACATAGAACATCCCTCCCAAAAAAATGACATTGTCTCTTCCATAACATTGAGTCCCAGTGTCCATCGCTCAGCCCCCCTTCCATGCCCACGCCATAGTCTCCTCACCGTATTGCCAAAAGTCACATTTTGCCAATACAGCAACCACCACGCCACACCTCCAGTCCTCGTAGAAGCATGTCCCCATGCCTGGACGGGAGGCGCTGGTACCGACCTCACCACGTGTCCCCCCATCTTCGACGGGAGGTGCCCATCTTGCCCACTGCGTTAGCCCCCCCCCCTTGTCCCTCCAGTCCCCAGAACCGATCCCCCGACCACTTCTTCTCAATGCTTCCTCAGGCTCAGAACCGACACTCTGCCGATGCCCCTTCCCATTCCGGTTTGACCAGGACCACAAGTAAAATAAACAAAAAATAATAAAAAAATAAAAAACAATGCAATGATTTTCAATGGTTGCAATCTCTATGCCGAAGGATCATTAGAAAATCAGACTAAAATTCCTAGTTAAAGGAATAAACCAACAAAACTGCACTCAGACCATCCCCCGTCACTCTTAAAGGAAAGAACCAACAAAAAGAAAATGTCCCTACCTCACCATACCCCTAATCCTCTATCCCCTCGTCTCCCTCTAAGGCAGCATAAAGCTGAGGATATGGCCCGATTTGTGGCTCAATCTCTTTCTGTCCCACCATCAGCATTTGGCTTGTTACGTGTGAAGTTACCAGCCTACCCAAGAGAGGCATACCACAACAGAAAAGGAGAACCAATATCAACCCTGCCACCCCGATGGATATCCCCGTCTGCATCACTATGCTTCCCCACTGTCCCAATCTTTCCAACACCCCACTCCCCCACCATTCTTCATTCCGGCCAGAATTCCCCCTCAACTCCTCCCTCAAATCCTTCAGCTTAGCCATGGCCTCGGAGAACTTTCCCCCTGGCCCCACATTCGTCGGAATGAATGTGCAGCAGTACTGTCCAAACATGGAACAGACTCCACCCTTCTCCGCCATTAACCAGTTCAGAGCCTGTCTATTCTGCCACGCCACCGTACTGGTCGCGTGCATCTGGTCCCCCATTGCATCCAACGCCTCCTCGGTGTAATTGAGATACCGCTGCTGATTGTAAAACAAATAGTTGATCCACCCGGTGTTCTTATTGACCGATATCCATGGCAGAATAGACTCAAACCCTGCCGCAATCTCATTCTTAGCCATGAACTCGGCTGGAATGCCCCTTGGCTGTCCTATGCTGTCCAGATACACCCTTGGGTCTGCCTTGTAGCTACGCTTCGTTCGAGAGATAGGAGACTCAGAAGGTCCTTCCGTCACTGATAATGGTAGGACCACCATTGGCATGATCGCCTGAACCCGGGCACATCTACCTGACCAATCTAAAGGAAGTGTATTCCTCAACCTCCTACCGCCGCAGAGCCAGTATTGGTCCGCCAGTGCCATATCCTGGACATGAAAAGGGCAAGCTACAGGCTGTGGGTTGGTATCCACTCCCTTTAACACGACCCCGTGTCCACACTTTCCTTCTTTCGTACAGTTAGTCGTGATGCTCCAAATAGTAGTGCACCGCCCCTCTGCCACCTCCCCTACATCCCGGGTCCCCTCCTTTTGCAAGCACTCGAAATCCTTGGTCAGCCATAGTTTGACACCTCTGGGTATTGGCAACCCCGTCGCTGCCCCCTGCACACGTACATCCAATTTCCTACACCGTTCCCGCATAGTGACATCCTTGAAATCCGTGACGTTTCCTGCCGCCTTAAAACGACTAGAGCCGAGAAACCCCAAACACTCTGCCTCGCACCAAGGGCGACTATTATGGGGCCCCTCCCATGCCTCTGCGTCCCTGTCACACTGAGCCCAACTGAACTTCGTGCCCTTCACCAGCAGCCTATCCGGACGTGCCTTGGAGCAGACATAACAATCCTCTATCTGATTCTGCGCGCTCGTGTACTGGACCCACTTAAACCACTCATTCCCTAAAGCCGCCCTATACATCGGGTCAGCCTCCGGGTCTTCCTCGTCATAGTCATAGTCGCCCCCATCTTGTTCCCCGGAAGGAAGCAAACCCCTCAACCTGGCCCAGAGTGAGCCCACTGAGTCCCTCAACGTTCCGGCTGTCCTCTGGAACATATCCTGTCCCCCCACCTCTTCCGACTCAGTGTCCTTGACCTCCCTTTTTCCCCTCACCCCTGTCCCCTGTGATTGGTTCGGGACAGGCTCAACTCTCCTATCTACCCCCACAACCCGATGCTCGTTAGTATAATGGTAAGTATCCCCGCCTGTAACGGGGGAATGGTCAAAATCAAAAACATGCCCTTGCGGTCCTACGGGAAACACCCCGTTTGGTTGTAGTCTTATCTTCTCCCCCCCTTCCTCGATGGAGGGAAAAGGGGGCGCCTGATTCTGAGCCTGGTCATGAAAGTCTGCTGGTACTTGAGCCTGAGCGGGACCCCGTGGGACTCCTACCCACTCAAACCCGTCATCCTCAAGGACGGGTCGACCGTGACGGTTCTTAATGACGTCGTTGTGCCCGGCCGACCGTCCGCACACTGCTGCCAACATCTGCGGGAGCATCAGCAGGCACTGCACCTTCCAGTTGCCGTCTCGGACCCTCCATGTCGGGTTCTGCATAACTGCGATCGATTGTATCCCCCAAGAGATCGCCGCTGGCCTTTATGCAGTGATTGAAGTGGAACCAGGTCGCTGATCCCTTGACTTGGACTGCCGTTCCAGTCGATCGGATCACCTCGTACGGGCCCTCTCTCCGGGGTGATGACCACTTTCTCTTGTGGACCTTTACGAAGACCAAGTCCCCAGGGATCAGTCTCGGTTTGGTGGCTTCCTTCTCCGCCTCCTTCTCCCCCTTTCTCTCCTTTCTCTGCTCCTGTCGAAACACAGCTTCATGTATTTTAGTCACTTGCTGAAGATATTTTTTCAGATCTTGCTCAAAAATATCTAATGCCGGGCCCCTAGCCAGGTGTCTAAATGGCGGTGCTGGCATGCTGCGGCCTGTAAGCATTTCATGCGGTGTTAGCTGTGTTTGGCGGTTTACGCTGCTTCCAATAGCCATCAGAGCAAGTGGCAAAGCATCAATCCAGTTAAGCTTAGTTTGCATACAGATTTTCAACAGTTTGTTTTTAATGACCAGATTGGCCCTTTCCACCTTCCCCTGCGACCCGGGACTATAGACACAGGAAAGGCGCTGTCTTATACCTAATTTCTGCATCAGCCCTTTAACCACCTTGTCGATGAACTCGCGGCCATTATCGCTTTGTAATATCGTGGGAATTCCAAATCTCGGAATGACCTCGCGACACAGGAACTTGATCACTGTGTCCGCGTTCTTGTGTTTAGATGGAATGGCCTCAATCCAGCGACTAAAGCAGTCCTCTACTACCAGGAGGTATCGTTTGCCCTGCACTGGCGTTATCATGTCTGTATAGTCCATAATCAGATGTCTGAATGGTCCCTCAGGGAGGGGTGTGTAAGCCGCCACTGTCGGTACTCCTTTGCGCACATTGCCCTGTAAGCATGTTAAACACCTGGCTAGTGTAACGTCAATTTGTGCCTGAAGCTTTGGGGACCAAAATCCCATTTTCGTGATTCGTTTCAGGGTCTCTGCTCTTCCACAGTGATCAACACCATGAGCCTCAGGTATCACTAAGGACAGAAGATCGATGGAGGCGACTATCAAACCGTTATGACTCCTCCACAGACCATCTGCCCCCCTTACAGCCCCCCTCTCCGTCCACGACTGTTTCTCGGCCTGCGTGGCTGAGTCCTGAAGATCACTCAAATTATCCTCAGTTACCTCAGTCGTCAGTTCGGCCGCAAACATCAGAACAGCCGTGGACGGCACCGCAGCCGCCGCCTTCGCGGCCTCGTCCGCCGCGTTGTTTCCCGTCGTCACAAAGGACAGGTCTTTTCTGTGTGCCTGGCACTTTACGATAGCAATGCTTTTGGGCAACTTTACAGCCTGAATAAGCGCCACAACCTGCTTGTGGTGAAGGATCGGTGAGCCGTCCGATTTCTTAAAGCCTCTTGCCTTCCAAATGGCCGCGAATAGGTGGCATACGCCATGCGCATACGCAGAGTCTGTAAAGATGTTAACCGTGCGATCTTTAGCTATTATGCATGCTTCTGTTAGTGCTATTAGTTCTGCAAGCTGGGCCGAACATGGTTGCATGCATTGTCCGGCCTTTCTTGTTAGTGTTTCTCCGTTAGGTTTGCACTGTACGACGGCGTATCCTGACCTTAAATTTTCCCCCTCCCGATAGCAGGACCCATCCACAAAAAGTGAGAGTTCTGCTATCGCGAGCGGGTCGACTCCCAAATCAGGACGGAGTTTCACGAAAGCCTGTACCTCCACCTCACACTCATGCGGTTGACCCTCGCTCGGGAGTGGTACCAGATCCGCCGGGTTACTGCCGTGGCATGTTTTTATCGTAACGTCCGAGTACTGCAGGAGCCTCATGTAAGCCTGTTGCCGTTGGCTGGTCAGAACAAATTTGCCTCTTTCAATCAAGTTTGCCAATTTGTGATGTGTCCAAATGCAAATGTCATATCCCATTGTCACGGCCGTTGCCTTCTCATACATCAAATGTGCTGCGGCCAGGGCCTGATAACAAGGTGGCAGACCCTGCTCTACCGGCGAAAGAGCTCTAGAGTAATATGCTATCGGTTGTTTTTTCCCACTCCCCCCCTGTGTTTGAGTCAGGACAGCTGTCGCATGCTGCGCTCTATGTGAGACGAATAGGTGGAAACACTTCTCATAATCCGGCAGCGCCAGGGCAGGGGCCTGTAACAACAGACGCTTAATGTTTATGAACGCGTCCTCCCCCTCCTCGGTCCATGTCAAGGGAGCGCGAAGCTTGTCTGTACCCGCCTCTTTTATCATCATCCTCAACGGCGCTGTCGCTATCGTATAGTCCTCCACCCACTCAGAGCTGTACCCAGTCATCCCTAAAAACGTCATCATCTGTCGGACCGTCAATGGCCTAGGTGCCTTGGATACAGCTTCGAGCTGCGTGGGTGAGATGCTTTTTATGCCCTTTTGAATGACGCGAGACAAGTACTCAACTTTTGGCTGGCAGTACTGCAGTTTTGAACGGGATGCCTTGTGGCCTCCCACGGCTAATCCACTCAAAACTTTGATGGAGTCCTCATGGCACTGCTGACGTGTATCCGAGCAGATTAGAATGTCATCTGCATACAGTAAAACCGTGCTGAGTAGTGTGTCGCACACTCCTTGCAAGTCTTCCTTGAGCGCCTTCGAGAAGTAATGCGGCGAGTGCGCGAACCCTTGTGGCAACCGGGTGTAAGAGTATTGTTTCCCCCTGTGGGTAAAAGCAAACAGATACTGAGACTCTTTTTCCAATGGAACACTGAAGAATGCCTGCGTGAGATCAATGACCGTATAGTACTGCGAGCTACTCGGGATGTTTGTCAGGAGGGTGTGTGGATTAGCGACTTCCGCCTCTGGTCCAGACACCACGTCGTTCACCGCCCTCAAATCGTGTACCAGTCTGTACCTAGCCCTGTCCGCCTTTAGCACTGGGTGGATAGGTGTATTACATCTGGATTTGAAAGGGACGAGCACTCCCCCCTTTAACAGTCCCTCAATCTGATGTGATATAGCTTCATCCGACTCTGGCTTCATTGTATACTGTCTGATAAAGGGTGGTCTACAACCCTTCTTTAACCTGACCTTCACTGGCTGTGCCGACAATATTAGACCCACATCTGTGTCGTGTTTTGACCACAACCGTTCCGGGGTGCGCGCCAACATGTCCTGTTCCAGCAAAGCATCCGCCTCTGGAATAACGCAAGGGTCTCCTGGTAATCTGATTACTTGCGGTTTTGCCAAAACTGAAAAGGAAATCATTATTTTTATGAAACTCCCATCTGCGCTGTTCCAAATTAGCGGAGATTCCGTGGAGACCCACCTTTGAGTCTCGGATTCCTGTATCATTGAACCTAGATGTTCGGATTCGTAACCAGGATTTATTCTCAGAGTGATGTGTGGGGCGGCGTCTCTTAGTCTATGTTGTTCCCGTAGATACTTACCCGTGTTAACCCTCAACGCCGCGCCCTGTCTCCCTACAATTATCGCAGATGAGTCAATCTGCACCTGCTCGGGCTGTCCCTGCAACCATGCCTTGTTCCTAACTAGGTCACTATTCGTCAAATATTGTAGTGTGCAATGTGCCTCCATGTTTGTTTGTCTAGACTGAGGCAGTTGGGTTTTCAGAAATGGCTCCCAGGGGGCACAGACCCTTTGCAGCTCTGCATCTATGTTGCCCAGCCAGAACACAGTGGCCTCTTTCTCCCCCGTCCCTTGTAGCATCATTTGGTACACGTCTTGTTCAATTTGAATCCCCTCAGGCGTACATAGGATTTTACAGCCTAGTTTACACATTGCATCTCGTCCCAAGAGATTGCGCGGGGTGCTGTCCGAAATTAATACAGGTATTGTTATGGTCTTGTTGTTATACGTCATAGAGATTGGATCTGATGTGGGTATTAATTGTGTTTTTCCCGAGAATCCGACCGTCCGAACATACTGTCCAGACTGGGGTAAGTGAGCGGCGTATTTTTGCTTTATGCAGGAAAAACCTGCTCCAGTGTCTGCCATCATCTCTGTTAATTTGCCCTCCACTAGGACCTGCAGAATAGGTTCTTGCTCAGCTCCCTTGGAAACCACAATCATTTGATTTCCCCCCGTCGCATTCTCTGGGCACCCCTAGTGATTACCCCCCTGGTTTCGGGGCCCTCCTGTCTCCCCCTGGTCGTGGGGCCCTTGTGACTCCCCCTGGCGCACGGGTCTTCCATACTCCGAGCCGGGACGGTATGGTTGCCTACATCTCATTTCCCTGTGTCCCTGCATGCCGCAGTTCCAACAGTGGAAACGGGGAAACTGTTGTTCGTTCCCCGGTCCCTGTGTAAACCGTGGGCCTGATTGCCCATTCCCTGCCTGCCGCCTGAACGCCTGGTTCTGTGAAC